>NW_018239381.1:0-725 GCF_001263595.1 Phalaenopsis equestris | reverse complement strand
CTAAATTTTGATTCTCCTTTTGGGGTAGGCTTAGATGTCTTATTCTCATCTACTCTTTCAAGATCAGTACCTAAATTTTGATCCCTCCTTTTGATGATGGTACCTAAATTTTGATTCTCCTTTCGGGGTTAGCTTAGACGTCATATTCCCATCTCCACCATCAGGGCAGGCTTTGACGTCATATTCCCATCCTTATCATCGGGGTAGGCTTAGATGTCCTATTTTCATCCTTAATGTCGGGATAGGCTTTGACTCCCTATTTCCTTTTCTGCGCTTGTGCTTTCCACTCAATCAGGTTTCCTCACACATAATTTCACCTTTGTATGATCTTATATTGAAGTCCAAATTTTCTTTGATATATTCAAATCAAATCAAATCTTTGCTGGGACTATCAGTTTGCCCGACGATTGTCCTCAAAATCTCTTTCTTTTACCCAGTGGAGTAACTGTTACTCCCCATCTGAAATAACTGTCACTCAATTCTACACTTTGTTCTAGGTCTGTTGACTTAGAAGTCAGTGTTGGTTTTGTTGATCTCTTCGTTGAACACCAATATGTGCAGTGTGCTAGCCCGGCACACCACACCTATTGGGGGTATATTTGTTTACCTCAGTTTTGGTTGAGGTATGGTTGAGGTCTATTTTTCTCCTTAGTAGAGTAGGGTCTAGCCATAGGACTTTCCTATTGATTGCTCCTAGAGGACTAGAAAAGGAACCCTCACCATTA
>NW_018239380.1:0-1439 GCF_001263595.1 Phalaenopsis equestris | reverse complement strand
TGTTTATGAATTACTGTTCAATGAAAATTAGTGTTGAAAAAGACAAAATAAACTTTGGAGTAAATTGAAAGAAAATTGAAATTAAAAAAAATGGAATTTTAGGCCTTCAGTGCCGATGGCGCTGGCATGTATGGCAACGGCGCCCTTGACCTGAGAACACCTTAAACCCCTTAAAATTCGCTATTTGCACCGTAAAACTCCATTTTTACCCTTTAGTCACCTTCAACCTCCAGATTTTGCACCTATGGCTTGATTTTGCTCGAATTTGAGGCGATTTTAAGGCAAAGGAACTTTGGATTTCAACTTCTCTATGTAAGAGCTACACTTTAAACAAAAATTTTTTTATTTGCACAAAGGTAGTACTTCACAGTACCGAGATCCAAAAATTTTGGAATTTTTTTAGAGATTTTGAGAAAATCCTTTGGTGAAGAACTCTTTCTTAGTAGATTTAAGTTTTAAGCATTTTACACTGTGATTTTCAAAATTTTAATTTTTATCAAATTTTCTTAGATTTCCCATGGCACCAAGAATGAGCAAATGAAAAAAAGAAAATTAGATTATGATGAACAAAAATTTGCCAGCATCAGGGTGAGTGCTTGATTCAATGGTCTACTTGAAAATAAAAAGTGATTCCAGATTGTGGATTTAAAAATCCAGGAAAAGAAGTAGAGTGATTAATCAATGCTTGGCAGTGGGTAAAATTTTGTTATTTTACTGCCAATGCGATTATTGGTATAGTGATGGAATTCTATGCCAACTTTACGGAGGCTTCTGACGACTTTGTTTTTGTTTGTGGGAAAATGATGGAGTTTACTCCAAGAAAAATTAACGTGTTTTATAAGTTAGAAGATGTGTACAGTTGCTAGTATAAATCATTTTCTACTACGAATGGGGCCTTGGATGAGGTTATTTCTTTTCTTACTGATGAAAGAGGAACCTGGAAAGTGAAGAATGGTGTTAAGGAAAACTTTCCTCTTTCAATGTTAAATGTAGTATCTAAGGCCTGACACTACTTTATTTCTACAAGAATGATACCGACAAATCGTCATAGTGAGCTTACCAAGGATAGAGCCATCTTGAACTTCTATATTCATCAAATGAAAACGGTAAATGTAGGCTCTATAATTTTTTGAAACACTCAATCCATTACTTTAAGAGACCACTAGAGGTTTGGAACAGCCTGCACTGATCTTCACACTTTGTGAACAGGCAGGAGTTGACTTTCGAATGACTGAGGAGAGGATCGAAACTCTAAAACTTATTGGGCCTGCTAACATAAAGACATATGAATCTCATGTTGAATGGAGATCTGGAAGTAGGACAAAGGATATTCCTTCTACTTTGAGGACCCCTACTTCTAGTGACCCTACTCTTCAAGAACTAATGGAGCAGATGATGATCCAGTAGGGAGATATCTTCATAATGGATCATAGAATGGA
>NW_018239379.1:0-226 GCF_001263595.1 Phalaenopsis equestris | reverse complement strand
TACAATAAAGTCCATAGAAAAGATAAATTTATCCAATTTAACAAGCATGTCTTCTATAATCCCTTTTGAATAAATGATAGATCGATCAGTTAACTGAAGAGTTATAGTAGTGGGAGAAATATCGGTTAAACCTTACCTTTTAAATATTGATAGAAGCATTATATTAATGTTCAATCCTAAATCACATAGAACTTTTCCACATAATCTTTTTCCAATTACATAAGGA
>NW_018239378.1:0-324 GCF_001263595.1 Phalaenopsis equestris | reverse complement strand
ATCCAGAATGCATCAAAACAAGCCTCTGTTCAGAAACTTCAGCCTCTCAAGCCCAAGATGAAGATTTTGCCATAAGAGCCTTCATCATCAAAGACAAAGAAAAAGAAGAGCACTACCACTACAAAGATTGATAGCACGGGGGGTATGATGATAGGGGCTGCCTCTACTAGATTGGTTATCTCAAATTTAGGGAAGAAAATCCTTGAACCCTTGACTTTGTATGATAATCTTTTTTCTCCTCTGGGTCTTATGAATTTAATGATCAATCTAGCTCGATCTTGATTCCTGTAATGATCCTCAAATCATACTTGAGTCTGATGAACT
>NW_018239377.1:93177-95885 GCF_001263595.1 Phalaenopsis equestris | reverse complement strand
TTGTATTAAATAGAGGAACTTGTCGGCAAATAAATTGATTTTTTGCAGACTAAACGGATGTCATATATTTCTTAGTTTATTTGATTGAGTCTCATCCTCAAGTCTTATGTTTATCCCTTGGGATAGATACAGGATTTGAGGTAAAATTCTCTTTCATTTAAACTGTGAAAAGTATGGGGTCAGTTTGATTTCATATTTTTCTTAATATATATATATATGTAAATGAAACGTCCTTCCAAAGTGGGCAACGAAATTTTGATTCCGGCGACCGACAACTTCTTACGGGAAACTCCTCCAACTTTTTAGTGCCGACAAATCTGGCGACTCCGCTGGGGACTAGTTCCTCTCTCCATATTAATCAGTGATAATTGTTTTCATGCATCGGTAATGTGTTTGTTTCCCTCTCAGACTAGATTACCCTTCTTTTCCGTTAGTTTACTTAGTCCATTTCTTCCTTGGATAAGTACAGCTAACTCTTCTGGATTCCAGGGCTATTTGTTTAAACATCATAAACAAAGAGTTCAGGAATCCTTTGGGTTTTCATTTTTTGTGGGGTTGGACCCCCAATAGGTGTGTTGGTGGACTAGTTCCGCTTGGGCGTTGTGCGTTGTGAAGTTGGTCCCGTACTCGGTCCTAAGCTTTGCACTTTCTTCGTCTTCTTTGGGCTTGGTTTTCCTTTTCTGCAAATCTAGCCAAATTGTTGTGTCTCTTCACATTTTGTTGTCTCTTCACAGTAGTTTAATTTGTTAATTACAACCCTTTAATGCTTTAATCACAAATACATAATAAATTTAAAAATTAGAATAATAAAGGATGCCCAGTTCATAGGACAAGTGCGTCAACTTAAATACTTCTGTCGAAACTGCATGGCATAGGACGTCACTGACTTTCAAAAATTCTTTAAATGACAGTGACAACGTCTTCGCCAAAGTTGATATTTTCTTTCACTTCTAGAATGAAGTTCACTGTCAATGGGGATGAATTGCCTCACCTGCAGTTATTAAGTTTGGACAAGGGTTCGATAACATTGGAGTTAAGTTTGGGAAGGTTTGTCACAGTAATGAAGTTCGAAACAGATAAGTCCGTGGAGCTTATTTTAGAGTTCAACTTGATATCTGTCAAGAAATTCTCCCCTCCAAAAGTGTTGGTTGAAAATATCCCTACTACTACTACTGTAAAGTTTGTCTTTAGGAGCATTGGGACTTATCCGAGGACTTCTTGTGCTCCTACTACCGGATTCACTGTCACTATGCCAACTATTCCTCTAGATAAAGGAAAAGAGATCCTACATGAGGAATAGTCAATCAATGCTTATACCCTACCATTTTTTGGATTCGAGATTGGGTCAAATTCAAAGCCTGTGCAACTAACAAATGCACGTGAAAGGAGTCTGCATCCTGCTGACTGAAAATTTTAACAAAGAATCAACGGTTACGCAAGGTATACCCATTTAAAGAGAAGTTCGTGACGAAGATGTTCCACGACTTGCTAATGAGACCAGAATTTAAACTACTAGAGCTGAAAAGGCCAGAGGAGACTAACATGAAGGAACATCCCCAATATTGCCCATACCACCGGTTGCTCGGCCATACCATAGAAAATTGTTTTAGCTTCAAGGATTGGCTTGAGAGGAATTTAAAAGATGGAAATGTAACGATCCCAAAATAGTATTTGAAAGAACCTAAAAAAAAAAGGTCCTGTAAATATGAGTTCGGTTGATTTAATTAACTTCCACACAACGACACCGGTGCTCAAGGAAATAAGTGTTGTTTCTAGAAAACTTCATACTAACCTTAAAGTTATCAAAGGAAAGTCAATTGAGTTTGCCTCGAAAAAACTCCAAGTCAACATTGTGCAACTTTCTAAAGATCAGAGAAAAGACATTAAAGAAGAAAATTATGACCTAGCAGATTACACGGAAGGTGATTTTGCAGAAATTAACGTCATCGAGACCTGTGCCACATTATCTGCGTGCAACGCTCCGTCTTCTTGTGAGGAGAACGCCGTGGATGAGTGACAAAAGGCCATACAGCAATGGTACGAGCAGAACAACTGTCTCGAGAAGAAAATTGAAGAAATGACACTCGCTATGATTATAATGAAAAGATAGTCACAATCATCGCAGATGACATCTCCGGAAATACGCCAGTTAGAGACCATTTATTGTGTAGAAAAGAGCTCACCTCCAATGAAAGATAGTAGAAGGATTCAGTTCAGGGTCCAATGTCGGAAAATGACGTTAAACAAATGGTGGAACAATAGGTGAGAGAAATCTTGGATCAATCAAAAGGAGAGACATTGATTCTAGTGGGTAGGCTTTACCCGAAGGAGTTTGATGTCATCCAATATTCCAAGGGTTTTGTATCACCTTTGTTCAAAAATTTTGACGGACTGGAAACCCCCGACAGCATGTTGCACGCTTTTGAGCAAGTTGCTGCAACACAGGGGGTAGTGATGCACTATTATTCCATCAGTTCGTGAGCAGTCTTTCAGGAATCACTTTTGACTGGTTTATAGAATTACACAACGACTCGGTAAAGACACTTGCAGAAATGGTAAACTTTTTTATCCCACGGTTTGTCGGAGCTCAGTACCATGTCACCGTTAGTGATCTCGTGGTTGAGCAACAGAAACTGATTGAAACGTTAGTAGATTATATCCTGCGGTGGAAAAACCTCAGCATGAAGTGCGAACCACAGCTTCAAGAG
>NW_018239377.1:88885-90263 GCF_001263595.1 Phalaenopsis equestris | reverse complement strand
TTTTCTTCAGGATAAGGGAGTAAACCAACAAGGTACCCAATTCCTTCTTGCACTGGATAGGTGTAAGACCTCCAGGTTCTGTTAAGGCGTCTGATTCCTATAATTTTTTTCAGGATAAGGGAGAAAACCAACAAGGTACCCAATTCCTTCTTACACTTGATATGATTAAGGCCTTCAGGTTCTGTTGAGGCATCAGATGCCTCACCTCTGAAGGAAAAGTAAGACCCCCTGTGGCATTCGACAGTTCTCTCTGGAACAGTTAATAAGTCCTTGTAGCGCGTTTGAGACACCTGTTCCACCCACACCAAATTAATATATGAGATTGGGAGGAAACCAACAAGGTACCCAATTTCTCATGCACTGGATCGGGAGTAAGCCAACAAGGCACTCGATTCCACTGTTGTCACACTGCAAACACAGGATAAGGGAGTAAACCAATAAGGTACCTGATTCCTTTGTACATTGGATAAGGAGAAAGCCAACAAAGCACCTTATACCTCTGCTACACCATGTTATCACACACTGGATAAGGGAGCAAACTAGCAAGGTACCCAATTCTTTTCTTGCACTGGATATGTATAAGGACTCCAGATTCTGTTGAGGCATCAGATTCCTCACCTCTGAGATAGGAGTAAGACCCCTTGAAATGGACAAAGGCATCCGATAATTCTCGCCAGGATAGTAGGCCCTTGTTGCGTTGCTAAGGCATTCTTAAATTTTATCTAAATGTATGTACACTTTGCTACGTCGATACTGACTAAGTGTACATGAAATGAAATACACACTTTTCTACGCCCACTTGCGGCTATGCCAATTTCTTTGTCAAATCACAACAATACTTTGCCAAATTAAGGTGACTCTAGTTAGGTCATGGCCACCTTTCTACCGGATCACGACAATACCTCTAGATTCACACATTCCTTCCCCTAATGGATATAGGTTGAATCTATATAATATCTAAGCTGGGCATAAGACATCTTTAAGTGTACACGACATCCTAGACTATCTTTTGACACTTGCTACCACTAAGACCATATACCTCAAGTGATGTAGTTGTTTCTTTGACTAGGTCTCGACTTGAAGATGAGTCTCTGTGCTTTTCTTCCTCACAACTTCTAAGAATATATACACACACATCAACCTTTGATAAATATCCTTCTTGGTCATCCCCAGCGGATAACACCTTTTATATTACTAGTGGATGTTCACTAAGCTACCCATGGTAGATACTAGTGGAGTTCCTTCCTTACTGAGTTATATACTCTTTAAGGTAAAGTTAACTTCAACTTTGCTCGACTAGTCCGTTGATCGTCTCGGTCAACGCCAATACGCGTGGTGTGCTTGTTTAGCACACCAAACCCATTGGGGGGCCATTTGT
>NW_018239377.1:74104-88744 GCF_001263595.1 Phalaenopsis equestris | reverse complement strand
TATTCACTCACAACACTGAACCCAACTTGTTGATTATGATCCCTTGATACTTTGGGAGACTATGTAGATGGTCTCCTAGACCCTCTAGCCTTAGGCTGGGGTTTAGCTAGCACCAGTACATAGATGACCCAAATGGAAATTTCTTTATTCCGTGGCTCAAATCAGGATGGTTGGCACCTCAATTTCACAAATTACCCAATTTAGTCTTTTGCCTCGAAACCAATTTGGACTCTTCAATTGACCTGAATTTGATCCCAATTTTCCCCAACTTGAATCCTAAACTCTTCATAACAATCCTATACATCCAATTGGACCTTAAATTGGCGCTGGTCATGCCTCAATTTTACTCAATTTCAACCAACATTCAAAATCCTCAAATTTGCCCCAAATTGGCTATCTCCCAAACTTCCCCCAAATTGAATGCCCAAACCTCAAAATTGACACCCAATTGATGTTGAGAACTCTTTATAACATTCACATAAAAAATTTTGAATCATCAATTTGGACCTAACCCAACCATAGCCTAACCTAGACCCGAGTCTAGCCCAACACCACCAAATTGACTAAGCGACCAAAATATATCAAATTGACAATCCCAATCAACTCAAAATCACTTCAAATCTTAAAAAAAAAAAATCTTGCGAAAACCATCTACACCATCCCGATCAATCGAGCTTGAACCAAAATTTTGATAGAAATAGAATTTCGACGCATTTTTGACCCAATCGGCGATGAGGTTGCCCGAACGATCCCAGATGACAAAACGGACTGCGCTGGTGCATCCGGAGCATCAAAACTGTGCTGGTGCATCCGGAGCATCGGTTTTGCTTAAAGGAGATGTTCATTTCACGACGATGGCGTGCCTGGGAGAAAATGCATAAAATGGAGTGTATTATAATAATACTAATGATATTATTATTACTATAATTTTCTTTTCCCTTTTTCCAAAAAAAAAGAAAAGAAAAAAAAGCCCAAAATCCTATCTCCATCTCCCTCGCGCACGCCTCCCTCTCCCGTTTGCACGCGAGCCGCACTCCCCCTGTCCCGTTCACACGTGAGGCCGAGCCCCTCTCCTCCCTCTCGTTTGCCTTCCTCGAGCCGCATGCTTCTAGCACCATACGATATCCTTATCACGATCTTATCACATGCTCTCTCTGAGCCGCGCGCATGGGAGGGGCCTTCCTCTTTGCTTCGCACCCATGTGCAATCCCGATCACGATCTTATCGCCTGCTTTATGTCGTCGTTTTCCCGCCTCCATCGACATTGGTCCACCATAGGTAGGTTTAGGTAAGCTTTTCTTCTCCTTTGTGGCTATAAGAATCCCCATTTGGGGAGTTCCTAAGGGATAGCTGAACTTTACTTGGAGTGAGGCAGGCGCTGCCATGTTTGTGTCTCGTTTATTGGAAGAAAATTTGAGATAGAGGGGGGCTTGTGGCCGAAATTTAGGGGAGGTTTAGTGCCAAGCCGAAATTAAGGGTGAAAGGGAGGTGCTGCCAATTTTTTTCATCTGTTCTTGAAGTCCATTTCAGATTTACATCAAGAGGTAACTTTGTTACTTTCTCATACATTTGAAAATCTGGACTCTTTTAGAACTCTGTTGCTTTTCCTGGATAAACCTCGAGCAAGGTGATCTCTCTCTTTCCTACTCCTCCCCTTCCGATGCTGCTCGTATTCATAAACTCTGGCCTACGATTAAAAAAAAATGCTGTGAGCTTTTTCAATTAAGCTGGTTGGTTGGTCTTGTTAGATGGGTAATCTGAATTTTTTTTGGCATGTTTTCTAAATTTTGGTCATCCAAAAATGACTGAGAATCATATACTTATGTTGGCGGGTAGCTTTGTTATTTTATTCTAATGTCAAAATGCCTATCATAAAATCAGAACTTCAAATCTTGACTTGATTTCATATTTTGGTAGAATATGAAATGTTATTTGCTAGAGATTGCCTTTGTACAGTTTTTGAAAGGTTTGTACTTAAAGATGGAGAGCAAGCATGACACACAATCTTTATGTACTTCCTCTTAACTCTTTTTTATCCCGGGGCAAACATATTTATGTGCAGATTTTCTTTTTATTCATCAATTGTTTACATGTCTAACACCTAAATCTTTCATCATACATATATAAGAAAAAGAGATGTTATCATGTTTTAAGGAAAGCTAAACTCCATTTTTTTATTTTCTTAAGTATTTTCTACAACTTTTACTTGACATCTCTTCGTTTTGATTATAAGACGAGCTGGTTTGATTTTTTTTTGTTATGGATATTCCAAGCATATGTCACACAACCATCTTTATTTACAAAATCTTGCTAGTGTCAATCTTTGTTTATTTGATTATAATTTATCTCAAAAATAATTAGATGATTGGCTTTGCCTCAAGCCTTGCATATTTTGTTTCTCGTGGGAAAAGATCAACAGGGTAATGACCATTTTAAGCTTATATGTTTGCTTGGAGAAACAAAAAATGAGTGGAAAAGAAATACAACACCTGAAATTTGATGCTTTTCTGTGTAAGAGTTCTGAAAACTTCGTCACCTTATTTGCAAAAGTAGGAAACCTTGATGCTCATGTTTTGTAAAAAAAAAAAATCTGAAACTTCGGGGTTGTGGTTTTCTTCGCTGTGATGGTTTAAAATTGAGGCTTTTGGAAATTCTATTTTGTGTGGCTTATATGTAAAAATCTGTAATTTTGGGTGGCTTATTTGAAAAGTCTTAAATTTTGGGTGGCACTTTGACGCTCTATTCATTTGCGGCTTTTAATCTGTAAAATATGGCCGAGATATTTTGCTTTGGCGATTTCTTGCACGACAATGTGAATAATCCTTTTAAACTGCGTCTCTTTGAATTGTCCCCAAGATGAATTTTCTAGTTTAGCTGGAGTTGGGAAGTTAAGGTCACTTTAGGAACTAAATGAGCTCAATGTTAAAAGTGGGAATGATTACAGAATTAGGAAGTTGGAACATATGAGTGAGTTGCTTAAATAAAAAAAAATCCATTTACTGGAAATGTGAGGGAGATTAGAGAGGCTAGCATTACAAAATTATTTGAGAAGAGGAAAAACTCACATATTTATTCATGAATTGGGGCAATACTGTTAATGAGTGAAAAAGGAATTTGGAAGCTTATGGAACAATGTCAATCTTGACTCAGATGTGAGTGTGCTCGAAAATCTTAAACCATTAAAAAATCTGAGTTTGTTCACATATTCATACAAGGGTATAAGCTAAATATAAAATTATTGGAAATTCTATATAAAACACATATTTGGAAACTTATGGAACAATGTCAATCTTGACTCAGATGTGAGTGTGCTCGAAAATCTTAAACCATACAAAAATCTGAGTTTGTTCACATATTCATACAAGGGTATAAGCTATATATAAACTTGTTGGAAATTCTATATAAAACATTAAAATGACATATAAGTTGGAAGTTGGAGGAGGGGCTTTAAACATTCTTTTGGTAGTTACTTTTAAATACGAAGTTGATGGTTTGGGTGGTATTGAGGCTGCGTTGGTTAACCTTAACTGGTGATATTTGGATCGCTCTTTTTTAGATTATTTCGTGACCTTTTAGCTTCGGAATTGAGGGATTTTGGGCTACATTTGTGGGCTATATTTGTGGTCGTTTCTTAGATTTGGTCTCTTTGCCGCTTTGACTTGCTGGAGGAATAGCTTGGGAGGACTATCTCTTGGATGATCCGTTTATGAAATTGGAGAAAATGATACTCTTTTGGGTTGAATCAAGGATCGTTGGGCCACCTATTTGTGACTTTTCGTCGATCATTTTAAACAAGATTTTGAGGGATAATCCGCCTCTGTTACATCGTATTTTAGGCGGTATCATTTCCTCCTCTCTCTTCCTTGCCTTCAGTCCTTTGTTTCTCCTTGCTTCTTGGCCTACATCACGTGCCTATGTAGGACGCATAGGTGCGCACGTATAGGACTCTTGCTTTATGTGGGGCCATCAAGCAAGGCTGTAAGTGGAGTGTGTGAGGTTATGGACAGTGATAAGATTACATTATAGAGAATCGGGTCCCTTAGAATAGTATCTCCCAACTTAGAGGCCCTGGTGAGGGTAGAGTATGGAATTTTTACAGATACTATTCGCCCAGCTTTGGGGTTTCTACCGCCGACAATATAAAGTTGCTAGCAGTTCTAGTTCGACTAGAATATTTAACTTGTGGATCGAATTATTTCTTAAAAAGATATATATATATATATACATTTGAAAAATACAAAATCACCTCCACTACAAACCAACATACTTACCTACGACTTTTACTTGCATGCAGATCCAGACTGAAATGTATGAAAAATTTTACAAAGGTTCACGGTTGGCTACTCGAGTCGGATTAGGGCTGCCTTTTGCAGAAAGTTGGTCTAGTAGTTAGTACTTAAGGTTGTGGTATACAGCACAGCTCTGAGTCCTCCTCACCACGCTTACGGTCTTTTTGAACTTGTAGTCCTTTCTGATGTTTTCTTCATTTTTGTTCTTTCTTTCAGATTTTCTACAAGTTTACCTCTATGGATTTATTTAGATTTTCTACAAACTTTGTTTTGTTTCGGATTTATTACGGAATGTTCCTTTTTGACCTTTTCTGACTTTCTGATTCTTTTATTTTGTTTCTCCTGCACACACTACACACACACACCTGCCCAATGTAGTTTGCTTATGCTATCTTTCAGTGTATATTCTTCTGCCGGATGTCGTATATTCTTCTGCCGGATGTATAGTTTTCACATTACCACTGCATGATTTCATTACACATTAACATGCTTTTCTTTTACACTCTCACCTAGATTAGGATGCCAGTAGTAGCTCTTAAGTGGTACCCATGATAAATTGGTGACTACACCTTTTACATTATTTCAACCTTAAACAACTTGTCTACTAAATTAGATGCTACGACAAAGAGCTTGAAGCTAGAGTTGTGGGCAGCACGACCATCTTCAACAGCAAAACATGTCTAAATCAACAAAATCTTTCCTTAGAATTAAACAACAAGCCATATGAATTCCGGGGTAGTCTGATTAGCGCGACATAAATCCTCACTTTATCTTTTAGGCCTTTGTATAGCCAGACCGTACAATTTAAGCCCTAACTCATTCTAGGTTCCGAGGTTGTCATCCGGTACGACATAAATCCACATGCCTTCCAGGCGATTTATGTGACCATTTCAAGGAAATGTAAGTCCCTAATTAAATAAAATTGACAGGATAAAACAATCAAATAATTTTTCCTCGAAACTGAAGCCAAACCATAGGATAGACTGGGAAGTCACCGAGGTTCTCCTCTAGATCTATGATCTCCCCTAGTTCTCCCTCATTTGGATTCCTCAAGAAAGTTTTGAATTTGAGCCTTTCCCATTTTACACACTTTGGTCCGATTTCATTCAAAGGTCCTATCATTTTGACCTTTTTGAAGATAATATTCCCTCATTTTTTTTGAGAGTTTTCTTAAGTGACTTCGGTCATTTAAGATGTAATTAACTATAAGGGCTTGCCCTTATAAGGAACTTTTACGAACCCAGCTTATATATAAACCCTATTTAATTCTTTATTTTAAATAGAGAAACTTGTCGGCAAATAAAATAGTTTTTCGCAGACCAAACGGATGTCATATATTTCTTAGTTTATTTGATCGAGTCTCATCCTCAAGTCTTATGTTTATCTCTTGGGATAGATACAGGATTTGAGGTAGAATTCTCTTTCATTTAAACTGTGAAATGTATGGGGTCAATTTGATTTCATATTTTTCTTAATACTTATATATATGCAAATTAAATGTCCTTCCAAAGTGGGCAACGGAATTTCGATTCCGGCGACTGACAGCTTCTTACGGGCAACTCCTCCAACTTCTTAGTGTCGACAAGGATGTGGAGAAAAGTGAAAATATAAGTCAATGTGTGATCAGACCAACCACTACGTGTATGCCATGACCCTTATGCCGATCCACCATCAAAAGAATGAGAGTCGAGAGTTCGAGGAACTCCATGGTGTTGGTTTTAAGCAGATCAAGTTCTACGGTTCTTCTCCTACTACTAGTTTTAAAATTCATGTAAATTTGGAAGAGGATTCTAATGAATTAATGGAAATACCATTTGACTACTTTTCTCCTTATGTTTAAAAGTTAATTTAACAGGGACATGTGCCAAAGCAAATGCCGAAGGACAAACTACAACTTATAGAGAGGTTATGGAATGTTAAAAATTGAACTCTTAACTTGAAAGAAGGTGTTGGATTTGGTACTATAGGACCGATCAATGAATCAAAATTTTTCATGGTTGTTACTAGCAAGTCGAAAGAGGATTGCCTTAAAGTGGAGGATGACTCTGAGGATCAGCCGATAGATGATGTTCCGCCAGAATTTGAAGAAGAGATTAAGTCAACTGTCGATGAAGGAAGCCAACCTCAAGGCTAAGTAGCAGCCCCGTCCTATGTTCATGTATTCACTACTCAACAAATAAGAACCTACGGAGTTGATCAATTTATTACAAGCATTTAAATATTGCTTTGCATGGAGCTACGACAAAAAGCTAGGATTATCTTTGGAAGTTGCAGTACACAAGCTCTAGGTGAATAAGGATATGACCTTAGCGAAACAAACTCCTAGAAGGATGCAACTTGAAAAAGAGAAACAATTCATTGCCTAATTAAAAAAGTTAATAGATGCTAAATTTTTGCAGGAAGAATAATACCCGATGTTGTTATCCAATATTGTGCCAGTTGCCAGTTAAGATAAAGAATGGATAAATCTGTGTATGTGTTGACTTCGAGGATTTAAATGAAGCCTGTCCAAATAATGAGTTTCAATTATTGATACCAAAGATAATGGTGGAAATCACATCGACACATGAGATATTTTCTTTGATGGATGGATCATCAGGATATAATCAGATAAAGATTCTCCAGAAGATGCAGTACATACAACCTTCAGAACGCCGATCACGATCTTTTGTTACACAGTGATGTTGTTTGGCTTGAAGAATGTCGGACTTGCAAAATTAGAAGGCATTGAAGGAAAATGGTTAGAAGTGCAATAGAACCTAGAGCTCTACCAAGTGAAAATGATACAGGCTTACGATAAATTTTTCCACTCGAGGACGTTCAATAATGGTGAGCTTATACTCATCCTCAGGAGGCTTATCGACGCACACCGTAAGATAGGTAAAAATTTTGAACCAAATTGGGAGGGAGCATTTGTCATGGAGGTCTTTTCAGAAGGTTCTTGCCAGCTGATGGATTTTCAAGGTGAAAGACCCATGCTACCGGTCAACGTGTGGTATTTGAAGAAATACTATACAACCTGATGCTCTACGACATGAATTTTTGGAAGTGAAACTCGTTCTGAGGATGGCTATTTGGCCAGCATCTATGACTGAGTCCAAAATTTTGTAATAAGATAATTTTAATAAAATAAAATTGAAATTTGCACTTTTAAATTTTCCCTCCTAATTTTGATTCACTAAATTAAATTAAATAAAATTTTCTTACATATAAAAATTTAAAATACAAAGAAAGTCTAATAATAATATTAAAATTCAAAATTGAAAGGGTAATCGATGGAAAAAATTAAATTTAAAAGATACATTAATAATTAAAGATGATAAAGAAAACAAGAAAAGAAAATGATAAAAATGATAAACCAGTTAGTCTCGACTTTGAGGTTCCACACTTTGCACTTTTGTGGCGCAGATTCTATCGTCTACACAAATTTCTCACACTTCCACCGAGTTTCACTCTCTTCACAAAATCTCACATATCTTTTTCTACATTAACACCAATCTTTATATTTTACAAATTTACAAGTTCAACCCCATAATTATCTAAACTCTTCTCATGATGTTTTGGTATCAGTACCAAATTTTGATTCCCTTTTGTCACTTTTTTGGGTTGGATGTGAGTCCTTGAGCTTTCCTTCCTATTGTAACACCTTCTTCGAGATCAGTGTGAGACCCCATTAAATGGTATGAGGCTTTCAATTCTTATTCCATGGCTGGTACTTAAATTTCAATTCCCATCTTGGAATCAATACAAAAATTCTTATTCCCTTTCATCACCTCTTAGGTTGGATGTGAGTCATCGATCTTTCCTCCCTAATGTGACACCTTCTTTGAGATCGGTGTGAGACCGCCTTAAATGGTATGAGGCTTTTGACTCTCATTCTGGGGTTGGTATATAAATTCCAGTTCCCATTCTAGGATCAGTACCAAAATTTTTATTCCCTTCTGACACCTCTTATGTTGGATGTGAGTCCTTGAGCTTTTCTTCCTAATGTGACACCCTCTTTGAAATCGGTTTGAGGCCCCTTTAAATGATATGAGGCTTTCGATTCTCATTTCAGTGCTGGAACCTAAATTCCAGTTCCCATTCAGGGATCAGTACCTAAATTCTGTTTCCCTTTCATCACCTCTTAGGTTGGATGTTAGTCCTTGGGCTTTCCTTCCTAATGCGACACCTTCTTTGAGATCGATGTGAGACCCCTATAAAAGGTTTGAGGCATCTAATTCTCATTAGGGGGTAGGTATGTAAATTACATTACCCATTCTAGGATAAATATCTAAATTCTAATTCCCTTTAGTCACCTCTTAGGTTGGATGTGAGTCCTTGAGCTTTCCTTCCTAATGCGAAACCTTCCTCTTAAATGGTATGAGGCTTCCAATTCTCATTTCAGGGCTAGTACCTAAATTCCAGTTCCCATTATGTGATCAGTACCTAATTTCTGATTCCCTTTCGTCACCTCTTAGGTTGGATGTATGTCCTTCAGCTTTCCTCCCTAATGTGACACCTCCTTTGAGATCGATGTAAGAACCCCTTAAATGGTATGAGGCCTTCAATTCTCATTCTAGGACTAGTACCTAAATTCCAGTTCCCATTCTAAGGATCAGTATTTAAATTCTGATTCCCTTTTGTCACATCTTAAGTTGGATGTGAGTCATTGAGCTTTCCTTTTTGTTGTGGTACCTTCTTCCTTAAATGGTATAAGGCTTTTGATTCTCATTCGAAGACTGGAACCTAAATTTCACTTCCCATCTCAGCATCAGTACCTAACTTTTGATTCTTTTTCATCACCTCTTAGGTTGGATGTGAGTCCTTGAGCTTTCCTCCCTAATGTGACACCTCTTTGAGGTCAGTGTGAGACCCCATTAAATGGTATGATGCTTCGAATTCTAATTCCGTGGTTGGTACCTAAATTTTAGTTTCCATTCTGGGATTAGCACCTAAATTTTGATTCTCTTTCGTTACTTGTTAGGCTTGATGTGAGTCTTTGAGCTTTCCTTCCTAATGTGACACCCTTTTTGAGATTTGTGTGAGACCCACTTAAATTGTATGAGGCTTTCGATTCTCATTCGTGGACTGGTACCTAAATTCAAGTTCCCATTCTGGGATCAGTACCTAAATTTTGATTCCTTTTTGCCACCTCTTAGGTTGGAGTGAGCCATTGAGCTTTTCTTCATAATGTAACACCCTCTTTGAGATTTGCATTAGACCCCCTTAAATGGTATGAGACTTTAAATTCTCATCCTGGGGCTGGTACCTGTTGACCTCACTTTTCATTAAGGTTTAGTTTTTCTTCTTTACTAGCCTAAAGTCTAGCCATAGGACTTTCTTATTGACTATTCTTAGAAAACTAGATCAGGAACCCTCACCATTAGAAATTCCACACTCTTCTTTACTCAACTTGAAGTTCCACATATTGGTCCTAACCTCTAGCACTTAGTAGGTGGGGTCATTATGGGGGAGCTCAAGATGAGTTCCCTTAGAATTGCTTGACCTTAGGGTTGACCCTGGGTGTTGGTCTAGGGCTAAGGTACTCACTTGCAATCATTTACACTTACAATCACTCACTACCCTAAACCCATAATTTCTAAGCTCTGGTCCCTTGATAATTTTGGGAGACTCATGTAGGTGGTCCCCTAAACCCACTAGACCTAGGCTAGAAGTTAGCTAAGACAACTACATAGAGGACCCAAAATGGGGTTTCCATTGGTCCATGGCTTATTGATGATGGTTGGAACTCCAACTCTACCAAGACACCCAACCTAGCCATTTGCCCCTAAATTTCCCCAAATTACCTAGACACCCTTGGGGTCCCAAATTTAGCCAAAATTTTCAAATCTACCCAAAATACCCAACTTGATTCAAAAATCATTTCAAACACCAAAAATCATTTCAGATTCAAAAATCATTTCAAACACCTTGAAAACACTCAAAACTACCCAAAATCACCAAAACTGACCAAATTACCAAAATACCCCTCCTTACCCCAAATATCCAAAAATTCTAAAAAATCCCAAAAATTCTCAAAACCTCCCAAAATTATTCCCAATTTTATTTATATCAACTATCACATGACCTAATTTTTTTCAATTTGGCCATCTTTGGTCAGAACCCCCAAATTGCCCTTCAAAGGCCTATATTTTCCCCAAATCACTCCAAATGTTTATGAAATTGGTCTCCATTTACTCCAATTTCAATTCTAAACTCAAATTCAATATTTATATGACCAATCTAGACCAAACCCAAACCCAATTGGTCCATGATTTGAACCTAATTTTGAGCTAAACCAAAAACCCAATTTTGGCCCTATGACTTGGTTCCACCAAATTGAGCTCATGGCCTACTCCATTTTCCACAATTTGTGTTGAAAAATCTTAATAACATTACGACACATCAAATTGACCTTAAATTGGCCTTGGTGAAGCCTCACTTTTTTTTTAATTTGGATTACTTTATAGGGAATGATGATGAAAATCTTAAGTAATTTGCCTCAAATTTGCCATGTCTCTTTTTTTTTTTTTTTTTAGCGCAATACAAAATTGATGGTCTTAGCACCAAAATTTCCACTCCATCCCTTCATGAAAAATCTTCAAAACATCTCCCTTCATCATTTGAATCATTTAATTTGGACTTAGCCCAAGGCTAGCTCAACCTAGACCCATATCTAACCGAGCATGCCCAAATTGACCAAATTTAAAAAATCCCTCAAATTGACCTACCAATTGAACCCAAAATTTCCACTCCATCCCTTCACCAAAAATCTTCATAAAAATCATCTATATAATTTTGATCAATCAATTGGGTCAATAATCAATTGGGTTTTTGATCAATCAATTGGGTCAATTGACATGGCTAACCTAGCATAAACCCAAACTTTGATCACTTGAACCCATGCATTAAACATGACCAAACAACCTTAAGATAAACTTATTTCCCCCTCAGCCATTGGTTAGACCCTAAAACTGAGCCAAAGCCCATCTAACCACCTAAACTAAGCTATGGACCAAAAGTCCCCCAAATTAAGGGATATTATTTCCAAAAATGCACATGCTTAAGATACCCTTACCAAAACTAAACCACCCCATTGCATTAAATTGATTTGATGGATTCCCCTGGATTTCGTAAGCTCCTAGCCACCGCCCTTTGCCATGGCCGGCCAGCCTAGTCATCTAAAAAGCCAAAACCAAGGGCCACCCCCTCTTGAATTTCACCAAAATCAAACCTTGAGGCCAGCTCAGCCAAATCAAATTGTAGAGCTTCTCTGCCCCCACCTAAGTACCACAATGCACCCAAACATTTGCCATGAGAGCCACCGCATGACCATTTTTATAAAAACTTACCTCCATGACCATGGGAGGTGTGCTAAAATTTTCTCAGAGAGAGCTTCTTAAATCACTCACAGAGCTTATTTGAGACCTCCACAACCCATTCCAATCACTCCATTGCCTTGATTCCTCCTGTGTGACCCTAATTTTGAGCTTGAAAATTAGGGCAGAAATAGGACATCCCAGAAAACTCCACCTAACTTCAATTTCTTGTGCCCACACCTTCAAAACACCAAGAGAAGACAAAGCCCCATCGAATTACCCACTGAAATAGCCTCTACAATAGCTCTAGACCAACACCCAAAATCGGTCTTGATAAAATCACACCTAGGCTTTGAGACGAAGACAAGAGGCTCAATCCCTCGCCTCCTTGGATCCCAACGAACGTGCTAAGAACCTCTGATTGAAGCCTCATTTCTCAGAGCCAAGGTATAAAACATCTCTATTTGAACTCTCCATTTGTTTTGAGTTTATTTCATGGCATCATAACTGTACAGTTATGTTCCTCTAGTTTAGATGAGCATTTAAAAAAAATCATTTAATTTGGTTGAGAAATAAGGGAGATATCAAGCTTGAAAGATGGAGGGTTCTTAGGCTAGGCCATCGGGGATGATGAGGTAGCGTCGTTCAATCGGTCGTGTAGCGGATGGATGGTCGAGATCAAGCTGGATAGTGCTTCAGAACATAAACCGCGGGCTGAGTTAGTGCTGAGGTGGACAACAACATCGAATGGGAGCGTGCCGCGTGGAGCTCTGGAGCCGCCATAGGTCGAGGTGGCGCAGCATGTTTAAATAGATAAATGAGGATTTAATTAATTCAAAAAATGATCCCTAACTTCAAAAATTCATATCTTGGTGTAGAAAAATCACAAAAATAAAATAAAAATACTCTCTTGCTCAGTGAATAGAGAAGAACAATGTGGAAATAATTTTAAGTCCATGTAATGCAAATTTAATTTTTTAATTAATTAAATACTGATTTGGATGTTTTGATTCTCCATGCATGTAGTGATATCACCATGGTTTGAAATTTTAGCATGTTGTTGCCTCTGTCTTAGGAAACATTCCCTGATTTTTCCAAAGTCAGAGGAGGTCCCTAGACAGAGAATCATATTTTTCAAGTTTATATGCATTATTGCTTAAATTAATCATGGAAATTAGCATGTTGCTTAGAAAAATCCAAAAAAATTTTGGAAGGTTTATGATGACCAGAGAGCCCTTGGAAAAATTTCTCATGAGTTAAGTCATTTAAATGCACCCAATCTTTACAAACCCTAAATCACTAAAATAATTAATTTTGAAAAATACAAACAACAAAATGACTTGATTTTGGATCTCCACTACTTTTTAGGATCCAGAGAACTCACCATAAAAGTTTCAAAAGTTCATCTGATAACTTAAATTGATAACTTAAATTAATTTTTCAGTTAAATTAATTTTTCAGGTTAATTAACATTTTTGGCACTAAAATAATTTTTAATAATTAAAATATAACTTGAAAAATTATAAAGCTTAGTTTTTTGAGTCCTCTACAATAAGGGGTATTTTCTAAAAATAAAATGAAATTTAAAATAAAAACTTGATTTTTAGCCTATTTTAACTATTTAAATAATTAAAAATCCCTAAAAATCACAAAAAAGATAAAACTTATGAAAATATTCTAAATTGCTTCCTAAGCACTTAGAAATAATTTAAGCACTTAGAAATAATTGGGTCCTAAGCACTTAGAAATAATTGGGATATTTTTCTTGAATTTCTAAATAAAGAAACTGAATTTCAGAGCTTAAAAATAGTTTTTAATGGCTAAAAATGGGTTTTCACTAAAAACAATTCCAATAAATCAAATAAAACTTACAAAAATATAAAAATGTTAACCTTTGAGTTTTCTGACCTCATGAAGATTTTTAAAAAATGTAAAAATTTGTTTTACACATTTAAAATATTATATATATAATAAATACCCCAGAATTTAAAATAACTCTTAAAATTCAAATAAAATTTAAAAAATCATGAAGTTTGGTCTAATGGCTTCTCTGGTCTAGGTCTACCCTCAGTAAAAATTTCAAGAGATTGGCATTTACCTTGGTCAAGTTAGGAATTTTCTTTGAAAAGTCCTATTTTTGCATGAAAATAATTATATAAATTATATTAAATTTTGAAAAATCACATTTTCTCCTTTGATGCCTTAATTGACCCATGAATGAGGTAGGATAAAAATTTCAAAGTCATTTGAATTGAATTTGACAAATTATGAAGTGTTAGAGCCTTAGGGGCAAATTTGTAATTTTGTAAATTTAGCCTTAATTAACATTTAGCTTAATTCAAGGAGGGAAATGAGCAACCTCTGATCTTAGTTTGTTTATTTGAATGTTTGAAACATAAAGGGTTAATTGGTAGAAACCAACCTCACTTTCTTAATTAAAAGGATAAGTTAATAAATTATTAAAATTTGGAAGTTTATTAAAATAAAATGAACCTAGGACTTAGAAGTATGACTTTTGAAGTCAATAATTAATCAATTTAAAACCCCTACTTGATTTTCAAATGAAATTCAAATAATGAATCAAGATCACCTAAAGCTTAATATTTTCAAAACTAATTAAGACACTCACCTAGGGCTTAAGGGCTTAGTAGTGGCTTAGGCAAAATCAAGTTTCATTTAAATAAGGATTAGAAAAGTAAACATCATTAAAAATTAAAATATCCTTTAAACACTACAAGCCCAAGTCAAAATTTGGCTAAGTCTTTTAAACTTGCCTCTTTAAGGATCTTCACCTACATAATCTTTAAAATTAAATTACAAATGATAATTACCCTATTATTAGGGATAATTGATACTTTCAGGTGGTGGAACGAGAAGACTCGTCAGGTACGCTTTTACAGTTTTCAACGTTATCTTTCTTGTACTTTTATACCTGGTTTCATACTTATAAACTTGCATGTTAAACAACAAGGTCACCTTGCATCATGTCAAATTTGAAACTTTCAGGATAGCCACAAAACTGAAACCAAAACTAAAACTAAAATTAACCA
>NW_018239377.1:45452-73856 GCF_001263595.1 Phalaenopsis equestris | reverse complement strand
AATCTTCCTTCCTTAGACTTAAACAACAAAGCCATAGGACTTCGAGGTTGCTTGCTTATGCAACATAGATCCTCATCTTATCATTAGGCCTTTGTACAGCCCTGCTATACAATATAATCCCTAACTCGTCTTATGATTCTGAGGTTGTCATTTGTCACAACCTAAATCCTCACATCTTCTATTCTATTTGTGTGATCGTTTCACACAAATGCAAGCCCTAAACTAATAAAATTGGCATGATGAAACATTTAAATTAAATATTTAAATATTTCTCCTTAGAAATGAAGCTAAACATTAGGATAGCTTGGGAGGTCTCCGAGGTTCTCCTCGGGATCCATGACATCCCCTACTTCTTCCTCCTTTGGAATCTACAACAAAAAGTTCCAAATTTGAACAAATCCCCTTTCACACATTCACACAATCCCCTTTCACACATCTACGTCCGATCTCATTGAAAAGTCCCACCCTTTGAAACTCCTTGAAGATAATATTTCCTAATTTTTATCGAGAGTCTTCTTAGGTGACTTTGGTCATTTAAAATGTAATTAGATATAAGGGCTTGCCCTTATAAGCTTAATATAAACCCTATTTAATTCTTTATAATAAATAGGGGAACTTGTCGGGAAATAAAGAGGTTTCGCAGACCAAACGGATGTCATATATTTTTTAGTTTGCATGATCGAGCCTCTTCCTCAAGTCTTGTGTTCATCCTTCAGGATAAATACTGGATTTGAGGTAAAGCGCTCTTTCATTTAAAATATGAAAAATATGGGGTCAGTTTGATTTCATATTTTTCTAAAACTAAATATATATGTAAATTAAAATGTCCTTCCGAAGCGGGTGACGGGATTTCGATTCCGGTGACCGACAGCTTCTTACGGGCAACTCCTCCAACCAAAAATAGTGCTGACAGCTTCTGGAGACTCCGCTGGGGATAAGCTTTTCTCTCCATACAAATCAAAAAATATTATCTTCATACATCGGTAATGTGTCCATGTTCCATTTGGACCAAATTACCCTTCTTCCGTTGGCATACTTTACCCATTTTTGTCTTGATAAAGTACAGCTAACTCCTTGGACTTAAGGACTATCTGTTAAACCATCTTTGAACAGAGGGATTCAGGAGGCCATTAAGGACTCCTTAAGTTTTCATGTGGGGTCGGATCCCTAATAGGTGTTTCGGTGGATTAGTTCCACCTGCGCATTGTCTGCCACTAAATGGGTCCCGCACTGGGTCCTAAATTACAAACATCTCCCTTCCAAATTTGATTTGCTACTTTGCAAATTAAACCAAATCATGTTGTGCTACGCGCACTTTGAAATTTTCTTACATTAAATATATCTTTAAATATTCTAAAATACCCATAAATTAAGACCCACCCGGTCTATAGATCAACCTCTATTTTCAGTGCTTGCACTAAAAATTTACGAGGTTTTTGGCCATATAGCTAACCCTGAAACTTTTTATTTTAAAGCTTGTTGCAACGGCCTACCCGACGCTGACCTTTTCTTGCAACCTGCCAATGAGCCATGAAGCCCGTAGCCTCGCTTCTACCATCAAATTTGTAGCCGGATTTGAAGATCTCGAGGTCATCCTAAGGAAAGCCTCGTTTGTGGTAATGAAGATCGTCGCACCAGAAATACAAGAACCGTCTGCAGAATTCAGTTTGAACTACCTTCAAGACTTCCCTGCCTGCAAGCAGTCTAAAATTTTTGCCGTCAAGGCACCCGCCAAATCTGCTAGCCCTACTACTGCTAAAGGGAAAGAATTAATGATTATTAAGGATCTAATTGAGGGATTAACTATCCCACCACCCGTGTTTAAAGTCGGATCAAGTTCGAGGACTGTACCACTGACCCGAACTCAAAAGAGGAACCACAACAGAAGAGTTTGAAGGGCCATCAAAGTCCAGGCTCCCAAGGAGACACCCGTTGAGGAGAAGAAGTGTTATCAAAATCAAAAATTTATCCCCTCCTACGAGGGAGTAGATTCCATCCTCTGACGAATACCGATGGATACGAGAGTATCCAGAAAATTGTCGTCGCATTACCATCACTTCGTGGACATGGTGAGGAACAGAATAAATTCACTCTTATCACTCGAGTTAGTGCAGTCTTCAAAATGCTAGCTACCAAAGAAGGATTTTCGGTTAGCAAGTTACTTAAACGAGTGGGAGATGCAATTTCCCATCACAAGAAGAAGGAAATGTTGAAGGGCGTCAAATCTGCTAGATAGTCCCACAAGACAACTGGAGTTCCACCTACTCGCATTCCCGTTTGGTTCCGCTTAAGGAACAAAGTTGATACCGCAGTAATTGCTATTGATTATACCGCTACAAAGACCGTAGGCCGTAGACTGGTTAAGTCGAGATTGGGTCTGAAAATCTTACTCATCACCCATCATGGAGATATTCCTACAATTCCAAAGGCAAAGACAAAACGATTACCTAGCAGTATAAATGTTCTACACCACGGGGAGCATACTTTCCCTCAATATACTAATGTTTCTACTAAGCCACTCCATCCTGAGACATCATCATCAAAAAAGAAAATAGTATGGGTACCCAAGGTCGTTGCACCGACGCAGTCCAGTGAGAGCCCACGAGACAAGAAGTGAAACCAGGGTCTGAAATATTTGACATCGTCGAAACAATAGCCAACGAGATGGAGGAACAAGTAGAGGATGTCCATTAGGGTCCTCTAGATCTTAAAGCAATCAAGGAATCAATAATTGAGGAGAAAGTTGAGAAACTCAGGATCAAGATTTCTGAGTTAGCTTGAGAACACGGAGTTTCCGTTGATAGCGACGATGAAGATTTTCATTACAATGATTACTTGGAGGAAGATTGC
Organism: Phalaenopsis equestris; assembly: GCF_001263595.1. NCBI lineage: Eukaryota > Viridiplantae > Streptophyta > Magnoliopsida > Asparagales > Orchidaceae > Phalaenopsis > Phalaenopsis equestris. Next base: position 71,006 of record NW_018239377.1, on the reverse strand, counting down.
AGGGATGTCCATGTAATTGAAACCAGAGCTGCCACATCTCACACCGAAGAGAACGTCGTAGATGAGCTGCTAGGGTTGTCCTCCTAAGGGATGAGCAAGTTAGTGTATTGGAGAAAAGAATAGAAGAGATGACTACCGCTATGAACGCTATGACCACTATTCAGGGGCAATCACAAGCGTCGCAAACAAGCGGCGCAATTGGCTTCTACAGAGATCAATCAGCCAGAAGTCATACACATCACATATGAAAGGAGAGAGCTTGCTCCAGCAAATAGAGACGAGCAACATAGAAAGGATTCTTCATCAGGTGCTATACCAAAAAATGAATTCAAGCAGATGGTTGAACAAGTGCGGGACGCCTTAACCCAATCTAAAGGTGGTGAATTAGTTCTAAAGGGTAGACCTTATTTGGAGGAATTCTATGTCGTGCCTTTCCCCAAGGGTTTTGTGGCCCCAAACTTCAAGATATTTGATGGGACTGAAAATCCCAGACAACATACAACACATTTCTGAGCTAGCTGTGGCACATGAGGAATAGTGAAGCTCTACTCTTCCAGCAGTTCGTCAGCAACTTGTCAGGAATTGCTTTTGACTGGTATGTTGACTTGCCTAACGGGTTAGTTAAAATATTTTCTGAGTTGGAACAGCTGTTTGTGAAAAGATTTACTGGGGCACAACACCATGTGTCTATTGGAGAGCTCATGCTGGAAAAATAAAAGCGTAGCGAAACTTTGGTAGACTATATTTTGAGGCGGAGAAACCTTAGCATAAAATGTGAACCTCAGCTACAGAAACATCATGCGATTGAAATTCTACTCAAGAGCATTCATGGGCCAGTAGCTTTCATGCTCAAGGGACTGACCATCAAATCCTTCAAGAAGCTACTCAATAAAGCCAACAATCTTCAAGAGGAGATTAAGCACATGAAGCCAAAAGAAAAGGCTAAGTTGACCAGAGAGTTTGAAAAGAAATCAGGAGTAGTGGCGACCATCGATAAAAAAACCCAGCCGATAAAGATATATGCAGAAGAGCATCGTCAGTCTTCATCATAGTATGCTGACAAATAGAGTAGTCAATCCAACCAGCGAACGCCTCAAGAGGGATCACAACGAACAGAGGTTAAGAAAATGTCCCTATCATAACGACGTAAAATAGTGGATTCTTTCAAATATGAAGCTATACCTAAAATATTTAGAAATCTGATGAAGAAGTCATAGTTCAAACTACTAGATCCAAAGAAGCCCGAAGAGGTGGATAAGAAAAATGAACCAAATTATTGCCCATACCACCGGTTGCTTGGGCACACTATAGAAAATTGCTTCGTCTTTATAGATTAACTCGAGAGGAACCTTAAAGAAGAGAACATAAGAATCCTGAAAGAATATTTAAGAAAACTCTAAAAAATTTCCATAAATATGATTTCGGCCGAGCCAATCACCCCAATTGATCCATATACTGGAACAGATGGATGGAGTACAACTTAGTACAACTTGGGATGAACTCAAGAAGGTCCTCAAGATCAAGCAAATATAGGATCCATCAAAACAATCTTCTGCATATACCAGAGAAGAAGGATGGAATGTGTTTTAGAGCAGATCATCCAAGAAAATACAGATCAAGATCCAGTCTGCATCAAAACAAGCCTCCATTCAGAGTCAGTAGTATACCAAGCCCGAGATGAAGGTTTTGTCAGGAGAGCCATCATCGTTAAGGACAAAGAAGAAGAAGAGAAGCGTCACTTTAAAGATTGATAGCACGGGGGGTAAGATAGGGGCTGCCTCTACTAGATTGGTTGTCTCGGATTTGGGGAAAAAAATCCTCGAACCCTTGACTTTGTATGATTATCTTTTTGTCCCTCCGGGGTCTTATGAATACAATGATTGTGATTTTGGCTACGTTTTAATTGTTTCTGGTGATAACATAACTGATTATGACCATTCTAACTTTGATCTTGTCCCCAAAATGATGCTCAAATCGTACTCATGTCTGATGAACTCATTGTTAAGTCCAAAGAAGACATCAATGACACCTTTTACGATAGCACCAATAACGAGGAGCCAATTCTTGAGCATCACAGTACACTACTTACCATCAACTTAGATCTTTCTGATGAAGAGGAAGAGATAACAAAAGATTCAACAATGATATCTCAAGAAGAAGAAATAATAGAAGTTAACTTAAGGAGCAGAAAAGTGTTACCACCAAGAACTCTAACAGATAAAGGAAAGCAGATAATGACCCGAGAAGAGATACCCCCACCTCCACCAGTGGAAGATCCACATGATAAAGATAAAATCAAAGGATCATACAAAGTAGACTACAACGTGCTAGCTTATCTTAAGAAGTTGCTGACCCGATTAAGCATCTACGATGCTCTGATCCTATCAAAGCATATGATAGAGTCTCTGGTTATAGATTTGCTTGAACCAAAAATTTGCTTAGCTAAGTTGGCCAGCACATCCTCAGATGAAGTTTGGTCATTGAAAGAACCACTTGGGGTAACCTTAGATGAAGATTTGTTGCTCAGTACCGCCGATCACAATCGCCCACTCTACATATCTGTCAACATGAGCCGATTTGTGTTATCGAGTTTTAGTAGATCCTAAAGCCTCTCTTAATTTGATGAGCCTATGAACACTGGCCTATTTGGATATTGATGCTCAAGAGCTTACGACAGATAAAATGATGTTAAGAGGATTAAACCAAAAGGGAGAAAGAGCCCTTGGATCAATTATATTACTTATGAAGGTTGGAGAACTCGTAACAACCGCTAAATTTTATATCATCAACAACGAGACCTCTTTTAACACTCTACTGGGTCGACCATGGATTCATGAGAAAAATATGGTTCCATCATCTCTACACCAGTGCATCAAATACCACAAATATGGTCAAGAAAATTGCATCAAAAGAGACCTATAACCATTTTTAGTACATGAAGTTGGCATCCATGAAGATGCTGCCTCCTACGAGCCTCCAAAGAGGATTGTCTTCTCTCGTGAAGTTATCACAAATAAAGATGGAGATTCAGAAGAATTACAAAGAGGAGGTCATTCAACCCCGCTTCAACAATCTTCCACCACTCCCTTACAACGAGTTGGTGAAAGTTCTTCTAGTTCACGCACCTGAGGTCGAGGCCGAGGACTTGGACGAGGAAGGATCAATTTATTCATTGAATGGATTAGGCAAACCATCAACATTGGTGAGGAAGACAGTTCTGAAGATGAGATAATGATGACAAGATGAATAGACCTCAGTATGAGATATCCCTAGTAGATACAGAGAATAATGAATATGAAACAATGTATGATCAAATAAACCATTATGTGAATGCCATGACCCTCACTCCAATTCTCCTTCAAAAGGGTAAAAGTTTAGAGGTCAAGGAAGTCCGTAATGTTGGTTCAAAGCTGATCAAATTTTACCGTGCTTCTACCTCTATTGAGCTTGAAAAACATGTAAATTTGGATGATGATCCTAATGAATTAATGGAATTGCCTTTTGGTTACTTCCCGCCTTGTGTTCAAAAGTTAATTCAATAGGAACACTTACCAAAAAAATGACAAAAGATAAATTTGAACTTCTTAAAAAATTATGGAATGGTAAAAGTTAAACTCCAAATTCAAAAGAGGGTCTCAGATTTGGTACAGTCGGACCAGTCGATGATTCTAAATTTTGCATGGTTGTTATTGGTGAGTCAAAATAGGATTGCCTCAATATAGAGGATGACTCTAATGATCAAACAATAGAAGATGCTCCCCCAAAATTTGAGGAAGAAATTAAATCTACCGTTGATGAATTGAAAGAGATTAACCCCGGGACTGAAGAACAACCTCGACCTACATTTATAAGTTCTCTACTCAATGATGAAGAATCTTCATAATTGATCAAATTATTAATAGAATTCAAAGAGTGTTTTGCATGGAGCTACGATGAAATGTCAAGTTTGTCAGTAGAGGTTGCAGTCCATAAACTCGGGGTTGATAAGAATATAACCCCAGTAAAACAAGCTCTCAGGAGAATGCGCCTCGAAATAAAACAACAAGTCATCGCCAAGGTGAAGAAATTAATAGAAGCAAACTTTGTGAAAGAATAACAATACCCCACGTGGTTAGCCAACATTATACCTGTTAAGAAGAAAAAAGGACAGATTTGTGTTTGTGTCGACTTGAGAGATTTGTACAAGGCATGTCCAAAAGATGAGTTTGAACTGCCAATACGAGAGATGATGGTGAATATCGCATCAACACATGAAATTTTCTCCTTCATGGACAGATCATCGGGATATCGGGATACAACCAAATCAAGATGGCTCCCGTGGATGCAGCACTTACAGCCTTCAGAACATCGATTAGAATTTTCTACTACACAGTGATGTTGTTCGGCCTAAAGAATGCCGGAGCAACATATCAGCGCGCAATGACGAAGATTTTTCCTGACCTCATTCACAACCAAGTAGAATACTACATGGATTATTTGGTCACCAAAAGTAAACAAAAAATATACCATTTGTATGATTTGAAGATTGTGTTTGAACAGTTACGATGATATTACCTTAAAATGAATTCCTTAAAATGCACTTTTGGCATTACCTCTGGGATATTTCTGGGATATGTTGTCCTTCATCACTTGGATTTGTTGTTCGTCATCGGGGAATCGAGATCGACCTGGAAAAGATTAAAGCTATCTTAGAAATACCTCCCCCTAAAACTTTGAAACAACTACGTTCCTTCCTGGGGAAATTGGCATATCTGAGGTGCTTTATTTATAATCTCTCAGGTAGGTGTCAGCCCTTCTCGGCATTAATTAAAAAGGACACAAAATTAGCTTAGGAAGAGAAATGCCAGCGGGCTTTCAAGGATGTTAAACAATATTTAATGACACCTCCTGTCTTGCCAGCCCCTATCCCAGGGAAACCGTTGATAATTTATACTGCGGCATTAGATGACTCTCTTAGAGCCCTCTTAGCCCAAGTCAGTGATGAGGGTAAAGAAAATGCACTCAACTACTTGAGTCATCGCCTAATATCAACGAAGATAAGGTATCCACCTATTGAGAAGCATTGCCTGACATTGATTTTCCCTACTCAAAAGCTTAGACATTACACGCTTTCTCATAAGATTACCCTAATCTTGAAAGTTAATCCATTGTAATATTTGATGACCCGACCAACACTCTTCGGACGTTTAGCAAGATGGTCAATGATCTTTTTGTAATTTAATATAACTTTTGTTCCCGTCCGTGCTATCAAGTGACAGATACTAACAGACTTTCTCGCTGCACATCTACTGCCAGCTGGGTCCTCTCTCAACGACGAGTTACCAGATGGGAAAATACTACAAATGAAATTTTTGAGTGCGCAACGCTGGGCGATGTACTTCGATGGCGCTTCGTTGGCCAAAAAATGCAAAGGATCAGGCACAGTTATACCAGGAAAAGCAAGGATTGGTTTCATCTTTATCACGCCAAACAAGGGTATGTTGAGGTTCTCATACCACCTGATAGAGCCGTGCACCAATAATGAAGCAGAATATGAAACTTTAATCACCGGGTTGGAAATGACAATCTCAATGGATATAACGAACATTGCCATTTATGGCAACTCCCAACTCGTCATCCAGCAAGTCGCCAGACAATACAAAATTTTGAAACCAAGATTAGCAGAATACCATCAGTTCACGATGAAGCTCCTAGAGTAGATCCCCGATGTGACTTTCTATGGTATTTCTAGAGGAGATAATGCCCATGCCGACACTCTAGCAAAACTTTCTAAGGAAATGACATGTCCCCTGGAATGAAATCACAGTGCAAGGAAAGTGAGTCTTGTCTCAGATCGACCTCAAAACTTTACATAAGCTCGAAAAAGAAGAAACAGTAAATACAGTTGCAGGCATCAGTGAAGATTGGCGCAATTCATTAATAGAATATTTACATACTGGAAATTTGCTAGAAGACAATTCTGAAGCACACCATATCACAAGGAAGGCCATCTCTTACGCCCTGGTGCTGGTGGGAAACGCGTTCTATACAGAAGATCATTCGATCAAATGTGGCTACGGTATTTGAACAAAGCCGAAGCACAGAATATTGTCAAAGAGGTACATGCCTGACTGTGTGGCGCTCATCAGTCAAGGTCGAAAATGAAAATGAAGATTGAAAGACTCAGATATTATTGGCCAGTAATGATGTCTAATTGCATGGATACAGCCAGAAAATGTCACCAATGCCAAGTGCACGGGGTGGTCTTACACCAGCCTCCGAACGTGCTAAACTGAACTGTTGCCTCGTAGTGGTTCAAGTGTTGGAGCACAAACATAATAGGTCTGATAGACCCTCCATCTTCCAAATGACACATGTTTATACTTGCAGCTACAGATTACGTCTCCAAATGGGCAGAGGCTGTACCGTTGCGTGAGGTTACCACACAACACATCCTTCCATTTTCAGAAGCACAAAGATCAACAATTTTATCAACAATTTTGTCAAAAGGCAACAATTTTGTCAAAAGGCATGGGATAGATTGAAGATACTCTATGATTTACTATCCCTGAGCAAATGGTCTGGTTGAAGCTTTCAACAAAACACTAGTACATATTTTAAAGAAAACACTGGATGAAACAAAAGAGATTGGCACAACAAACTATTAGAAGCCTTGTGGGCCTACCAGACGACTTTCAGGACTCCCACTCAGTGGACACCCTATATACTCGTGTAAGGGTCTGAGGTCGTGCTACCGCTAGAAATCGTGACACCGTCTCTTAGAGTTGTTGTTGCCAACCGACTCACAATAGAAGAAAGTGCAAAACTCATACTTGAAGAACTAGAGAGTCTCGAGGGAAAATGACTAGAAGCACGACAACATTTGGAGCTTTACCAGGCGAAGATGATACAAGCCCATGACAAATTGGTCTGCCCAAGGACATTCAAAGTTGGTGACCTTGTACTTGTGCTTAAAAGGCCTATTCTTGCATGCCACAAAATAGGTGGAAAATTCGAGCCAACTTGGGAGGGACCATTTGTCGTTGAAAAGGTATACACAAGAGGAGCCTACCAGTTAGTGGACTTCCACGGTGAACGAACCATGTTACCAATAAATGGACGATATCTGAAAGCCTACTACTCAACCTGATGTCGCTTGCCTTCGCTTGCTTTGAAACTTTGAAACTTTGATTGTTTTGAGGTTATCTATGTGACCAAATGTCTATGATTGGGTCCAAACTTTGTAATTAACCTCAATATAATGAAAATTTTGAAAAACTATTTTAAACTTCAAATTTTCTCCTTTCCACTTTTGTGTATAATGTTCCACAAAATTAAATTCACACATAAATAAATAATTTATTTCACTAAAATAAGCTAAAATTCACTTCAATAAATACTTTGTTTTGTTCTTGTTCATGCCAAGTTTCGAGCCACTGGCATTTTTCCTGTCGTATGCAGAAAAATATTGGGACAGAGGCTGAACTTTGCTTTCAAGGATGGCTAGAGCCTCGCACTAAATGAGCGCACTAAATGAGGAGATGGTGTCGCAGGGCGGTACCATAGACTTCAAAATGGATTTTAACCAGGTTGAGATGGACTACGAAGGTCCTCTCATGAATGTAGTCAGCTGCCGGGAAAAAGAGGGATTGCCTTCACTACTGAGGGTGACCGCCAAAGATAATGTATCACACAAAGGCAATAACGTGATAATAGAGCAAGATCCGATGGAAGGGCCTAGCCGTCTGCCCTCCATGGTAGCTACACTAGCTGGAGGCCTAATAGCCGCCAATAGTGAACGACTACTAAGTGCTTCGCTTCACAGGACGCAACGCAGGAACACTAGCTGTAAGAAGCAGTGGGCTTTTCTACGAGAAGAATGCATATGTCAAAGAGAGACGAACAACTTTTTGTGAATATTTTGATGGAACCATTTGACAATTCTACATACCAATCGAATGCCACTCCTGACAGGCTACTGACAAACTGTCGGAAAATGACACATAGTGCTTCTTGAAGTATCATCCAAGACAAATGTTAGAGCATAACTTGCTCTCAAAGGTGCTATCAAAATTATATTCTTTCAAGTACCTATAAAGATGTGTTATCTCTAAGGACACAACAGCTGTAGTGGTCGCAACTTTGTAGCTTTGTTTGTAACAGTCATCATTTGTTCCACTGTAGAATCTGTAACGGTTGATGAGGTTCTCTTTGAGGAGTCACTCTGACTTTTTTCAAATTGTCGTTGTAGTTGTATTTGCTAGGTATCGAAGGATATGACTTCAGGATTGAATTTCCATTAAATGCTAATATCATCATCATTTCTTTAATTCTTTCTTTCTGAGCCCAAGCAAATTTCAGAATTTTGGTTATGTGATCAAAATATTTTTCGTTTTCCAAAGATATTTACGAGCTAATTAATAACCGACCAAAAGACTCAAGATCGTTGAACTTTTTCTTGAATATAATATCAGAAGAAATTTCTTAAGAGAGAATTTTAAAACTCATTAATTAGGGGAAGCTCAGACACCAATTTTTGTTCATGTTCACCTCAAACATCTTCTCAGGGAGGCTTTTTTTTGCTTTGATTTCTGGATCAAACTTTTCACAATATTTTTTTACTTTTTTTTCTTTACCCATGTTTTATTGAGAATTACTATATCTGATAGAGAATTATTTAAAGATTTTTAATGTCTTAATTCAGAAACCAATTTTTAATTTTATGCTCACCTCAAGCTTCTTCTCAGGGGATTATTCACACAATTTTGTTTAGTGCTCCCTTTGTTTTCTGTGAATTACTATATCTTGTGGAACATATCTCTTTTAAATATTTTAAATGTCCAAATTCCCTTGAATAATAATCCTCAAATGTTTCTTAAGTTGAATTCTGGGATATTATAACTCATTCAAAAGTCAAAACGCAGTCACGTGGCAGGAAATTAAAAGGCTTATGATATCTTGAGTCAATTACTCGTATTTCAACCACACTATCTTATTTTGAAATGGACTTAGGACCCAGTCCAAATTCTTTAAAGTTGATGACTCAGTTATTAGGGCATTAATTTCATTCTCCCCTAAAGTCATATTCATATCAAAACTTCCAAATTTTCCTTTCGAGGTGATGAGTTTTTTAAATATTGAACAATTCTGAACAACAACAAACTTTTTCTTTTCATTAATTGTGGTGGGAGGGATGGGATAAACTAACAATGATTTTGCTAATATCCCCTTTTAACAAAAAATAGTAATACAATAGTAGCCAAGAGGCATTTCATTCATTAGTAATTACGTAGGAATAAGTTGCAACAGATAAATCAACCGAAACCATATTGATAGAACTTCTTTCAAGTTCCTTCCAAATATTCTTCCTGGATCGTGATATTTCTTTCTTTGAAATTCCTCTCGAGCCAACCCTTAAAATTGAAACATCCCTTTATGGTGTAACCCAACATCCTGTGATACGGACAATAGTTGGGCTGGTCTTTCTTATCCATCTCCTCTGGCCTCCTTGGATCTTGTAATCTGAATTCTGGCTTCTTTATTAATTTTCTAAACATCTTTGGTAGGGCTTCATCTTTAAAAGAGTATACCCTGTTCATCCATTCTGCAAAAGTTGGACCTCGTTTACCCTCTATCAGGTACGGCCCTCACTGAGAAGTCTGCTAGCTGGGCTGACCATACTACCGTTTTTGCTGAGGTTGAGCGTGTTGCGACAACTGTTAATGAATCTGACGTGAATGCTCAACATGAATCTCTATTGGTTGCTTCCCTTTATCAACTGTTGATAAATCCATATGCTTAACTTTTTCTTGGAAATTGTTAGCTTTGTTAAGTAGCTTTTCGAAGGACTTGATAGTGAGTCCCTTAAGCATGAAAGCTATTGGCCCATGGATGCTTTTGAGTAGGATCTCAATCGCACGATGTTCCTGAAGGTGAGATTTGCACTTCATGCTAAGGTTTCTCCACCTCAAAATATAATCCACTAAAGTCTCGTTAGGCTTTTGTTTTTCTACTAGAGATTATCAATAGACACATGATGTTCCACTCCGATAAATCTCTTCACTAAAAATTGTTTTAAGTCGAAGAACGTCTTCACATTTTCGTTGGGCAAATCGGCATACCAATGAAAAGCAATCCCTGACAGGCTACTGACAAACTATTGGAAGAGTAAAGCTTCATTATTTCTTGTCTTTCCATAATTGGCTTGGAAATGTGCTATGTGTTGTCTAGGATTTCCAGTTCTGTCAAATATCTTAAAGTTTGGAGAAACAAACCCCTTATGGTAGGGCACGACATGGAACTCCTTCGGGCAGGTTCTACATTTTAAAGTCAATGCACCACCCTTAGACTGGTTTAAGGCCTCCCGAACTTGTTCAACCATTTGTTTAAATTCATTTTCTGGTATGATGCTTTGGATAGAGTATTTCTTTGGTTGTTCATCAGAGGTGAACTCTTTCCTTTCATCTGCAGCATGAATGGTTTTTGGTTGGTTTGTTTCTAGCAGTGTCATCTGTTGTGGTTGTGACTGTCTTTGCATTGCAATTACAGTGGTTGTCAATTCTTTGATTTTCTTTTCAAGATGATTGCTCTGTTGTCCCTTTGTTGGGTGGCCCCTTGCCTCTCATCCACAGCGTTCTCCTCACCAAAAGATGGAGCATCGTGCACAGATAACTCTGCACGGGTCTCGATGACATTGATTTCTGTTAATCCTTCATCCATGTCCATAATTTTCATCATTCATATATTTTCCTTGTCCACCAAAAAATTGTGCAATATTGGCTCAGAGTATCTCCAACTTAGCCTCAATTGAGTTTCCTTTAATTACTCTTAGGTCAATTGGAGATTTCTGAAGAGTGTCACTTCTTTTGTTGAGCACTGGCATGGTTGTGTAGAAGTTAATTGAATCAATCAAAATCATATTTACGGATCCTTTTTCAAGTTCTCTTAAATCTCTTTCAGGATCATTACATTTTCACTTTTGAAACTCTCCTCAAGCCAATGCTTAAAGATAAAGCAATTTTCTATGGTGTGGCTGAGCAACTGCTGGTATGGGCAGTATTGAGGACGATCTTTCATGTTGGCTTCCTCTGGCTTTTTTAGCTTTGGTAGACTAAATCCTTATTTCTTTGGCAAGTCATGGAACATCTTTGAGACGAATTGATCTTCAAAGGATTACACCACTTTCTAACGTTATGCTAAGGATATTCTCTTATTCTCTACTTGATATGATCTTCCCTGAAGAGGTTGTTGGCAAAACTGGCCATATTGTTGTGCCTGTTGTTGGCGGGATTGTCGAGGTTGGTTGGCTTTCAAAATTTCTTGGTTGCACCTCCTTTTTTGTGCCTTTATCAGTTGTGCAAGCTTTGAATTGGACCCAATCTCGAATCCAAAAAGCAGTAGGGCATAAGCATCCATAGAATCTTCCTCATGTAGAATCTTGGTTCCCTTACTCGGCAAAATAGTTGGCGCGGTGACAATGAATTCGGTAGTAGAAGCATAGACAATTCTCGGAGAAATCCTAACTCTCCCAATGACAGACTTTTTAGCACTAGTAGGGTTCTCATCAACCAACACCTTTGAAGGGGAGGATTTCTCGGCAGATTTCAAGTTGAACTCTACAATAGCCTCCATTGAATTATCTGTTTCAAACTTCATTACTATGACGGTCACCTTCCTGAACTTGACTCTAATATCATCGAATCCTTATCAAAACTTAATAACTGCAAGGTTAGGCACTTCATCCCTATTGACAGTGAACTCCATTCTGGAGGTGAAAGAAAAAAATCAACTTTGGCGAAGACATTCTCCCTATCATTTAAAGAATTTCTGAATGTCAGCGATGTCTCATACCTTGCGGTTTTGATAGAAGTACTCAAATTGACGGACTTGGCTTATGAACTGGGCATATCCTATATTATTTTAATTTTCAAATTTACTATTTATTTATGATTAAAGCAATGAAGAGTTGCAATTAACAAATTAAACGACCGTCCAGTGTGGGACCTCTTCACAACACACAATGCCCAGGCGGAACTAGTCTACCAACAAATCTGTTGGGGGTCTGAAGTCACATGAAGATTAAAATTCCTTAATGGCCTCCTGAACGTTTCTGTCCAAAGGTGGTCGAACAGACAGCCTTGAAGTCCAAAGAGTTGGTCGTACTTTCCCATGACAGAAATGGGTAAAAAATATCAACGGAAGAAGAGTAATTTGGTCCAAGAGAGACATGGACACATTACCTATGTGTGAATATAATATTTCTTTATTTAAATGGAGAGAAAAGCTTATCTCCAGCGGAGTCGGCAGAAGCTATCGGTGCTATTTTTGGTTTGGACTATTTTGGTTTAGGAGCTGCCCGTTGGAAGCTGTCGGTCACCGAAATCAAAATCCTGTCGCCCGCTTTGAAAGAACATTTTAATTTACATGTAGATTTAAGTTTAGAAAAATATGAAATCAAACCGATCCTATATTTTTTTGTATTTTAAATGAAATAGCGCTATACCTCAAACCTTGTATCAATTCTAAAGGATAAACACAAGACTTAAAGATGAGGCTCGATCAAATAAACTAAGAAATATATGACATCCGTTTATTCTGTGAAACTGTTTTATTTGTCGACAAGTTCCCTTATTTAATACAAAGAATTAAATATGCTTTATATTAAACTGGGTTTGGAGGAGCTTCCTATAGTTAATTACATCTTAAATGAGCAAAGTCACCTAAGAAAACTCTCGATAAATATCAGGAAATTTTATCTTCAAGGATTTCAAAAGGATAGGACTTTTCAATGATATCGGACAAAGAGGTGTGAAATGGGATTGGCTCAAATTTGGAGTATTTTGTTTTTAGAATCCAAATGAGGAAGAACTAGGGGATGCCATGGATTAGGAGGAGAAACTCGGTGACTTCCCAAGCTCAGTGACTTCCCGGTCATGACTTCCCGGTCAATCCTATTGTTTGGCTTTAGTTTTGAGAAGAAATATTTAGGTGTTTCATCCCGCAAATTTTATTTGTTAGGGCTTATATTCATGTGAGACGATCATACAAATCGCCTGGAAGATGTGAGGGTTTAGTTCATGATGAACGACAACCTCAGAATCCTAAGGCGAGTTAGGGCTTAGATTGCACAACATAATTGTGTAAAGACTTACAAAGGCCTAAAGATAAGTTAAGGATTTATGTTGTATAAGCAAATAACCTCGAAGTCCTATGGATTTGTTATTTAATTCTAAGGAAAGAAGTTAATTTAGCAGGGGAAGACATCTTTTGGTGTTGAAGATGACCGTGTTTCCCACCACGCTAGCTCCAAGCTCATTATCGTGATGAGTTTAAGTTTTCTAAGGTGTCAAGTTATGATGTCAAATCAGGTTACCCTGTGGTTGAAGTTCTTTAAATGTTATGGGGGATGTTAAAGTTGATTATAATGACGCTGGTTAGGATCCCATGGTTGCCCCGCTATCTTCTATTAGATTAACTTAGTCCAAATGAATTTACTAAACTCAACTTAATGAGTTCCATAATTTTATTTAGACCGTGGGAAGCCTCGTTAGCAACCGTAGGTTACCTCCTCAGAGGGATTCCCGTCATCCGATAGAGATGTCTTGATTTAGTTGTAGTTGTAGTTTTGTGATGTTTGTGATTAAATTTTGAGTTTTTTTATGTTTTGAATATTGTGGAGGTGATTTTTATCTGGATTGATTTTAGTTTTGATTTTGGTTTTATTTTTGTGGCTATCCTAACAATTTTAGTTTTCATGCAGGGTGACATTGCTGTGTAGCATGCAAGTTTGTGTTAGTATCAAAAGTACAATACGAAAGTACAAGAAAGATAGCGTTGTGAACTGTAAAAGCGCACATGGTGAGTCTTCTCATTCCACCACCGGAAACTCAAAATGCTGTTAGAACATTTTTTGTAAAGCGGAAAAAGTATGGTTTTGGTGACCTACCTAACTCTAGGTCATATCTTGGTGGGTCCCTATTGGTTTGATTAAGGATGATTTTTGTTAAGCAAAATATATTCACTTTAGTAGACCTCTGAGGTATCCAACAGGTCTAGAGGAAGAAGCAAGTTCATGCTCCCCTCTCACTACCTGGTAAAAAGTCTCGAGCTCTTTTAAACTTATTATATCGCTTAATAACCCATCCTATAAATACCTTTAATGCTCAACAAAAATTGATGTTTCAATTATCCTTAAGAGTAAGATAATTATCACTTATAATTTAATTTGAGAATTATGTGGGTGAAGACCCTTAAAGGGGGCAAGTTAGCGTTATTAAAACACTTAGCCAATTTTTTAATTTGGGCTTGTAGTGTCTTAAAGATGTTCAATTTTAATTATGTTCACTTTTCTAATCCTCATTTAATCAAATTTGATTTAGCCTAGGTCACTACTAATCCCTTAAGGTTTTGGCACATATCTTGGTTATTTTGAAAGAAGATGACTTTTAAGTGATGATGATTATTTATTATCAAAGCACTCAAATGTCATTTGAACATTAAGTAGGGGTATTAAATTAGTGAGTTATCAACTTCCAAAGTCATACCCCTAAGTTTAGGATCATTTAATTATCCAAATAAGTTAGTTAAAATCATAGGTTACCCTTTTGCCTCCTTGAATTAAGCCTAAATGTTAATTAAGGCCAAATTTCCAAACTTACACTTTTGCCCCTAAGGCTCTATTACTTCATAATTTGTCAAATTTAATCAAAATGACTTTGGCATTTTCATCCCACCTCACTCATGGTTCAATTAAGATATCAGAGGAGTTAAGATATCAGAGGAGAGTTAAGATATCAGAGGAGAGAATATGATTTTTCAAATTTTAATTTAATTTACATATTTATTTTTATGCAAAAATAGGATTTTCAAAGAAAATTCCATATCTTGACAAAGGCAAAGCCTAATCCTTTGAAATTTTTAGTGGAGGTTGACTTAAGACCAGAGAAGTGTTAGGGCCAAATTTTATGATTTATTGACTTACATTTGAATTTTAAGAATTATTTTAATTTCTAGAGTATTTATTAATTATAAAATATTTTAAATGTGCACAATTAAGTTTTATATTTTTATTAAATCTCTTTGATATCAACAAACCTAAAGAAATAAATTTCATATTTTTCTGATTTTATTTTAATTTTTAGAATTATTTTAGTGAAAACCCATTTTTTAGCCTTTAAAAATTATTTTAGCTTTAAAATTCAATATCTTTACTTAGAAAATTAGAAAAAAATATTACAATTGTTCCTAAATGCTTAGGAAACAATTTAGAATATTTCCAAGAATTTTATTATTTTTGCGATTTTTATCATTTTTTAATTAGTTTAAATATTAAAAATAGGCTTGAAAATGGAATTTTTATTTTAATTTCAAATTTATTTTTAAAAAATTCCTCTGATCACAGAAAACTCCAAAAACCAATTTTTATAATTTACTTAGTTATATTTTAATTGTTAAAAATCATTTTAGTGTAAAAAATGGCATTTAACTTGAAAAATCAATTTGAGTTACTAAATGAGTTTCAAATGTTTTGAAATTTTTATGGGGAGTTCTCTTAACTTTAAATCACAGTGGAGATTGAAAATTAAGTCATTCAATTGTTTTTGTTTCCCAAAATAAATTTTCTTTATATTTTAGTCTTGTGGAAATTAAGTGCATTCCTAATGACTTAACCCATGAAATATTTTTCAACTGGTTCTCTCGTTATAGCAAAGCTTCCAAAATTTTCTTGGATTTTTCTAAGTAACATGTTAATTATTATGATTAATTTATGCAAATAATAGACATAAATCTGAAAATAATGGATCTCTATATAGAGATATCCTCTGACTTTAGAAAAATCAGGGAATGTTCCCTATGAAAGAGGCAACAACATATCAAAATTTGAAGTGATGGTCAAATGTCTGCATGCATCGAGAGTCAAATGACTCAAAATAGTATTTAATTAATTAAAAATTACATATGAAATAAATAAATTTCAAATTAATTTAACATTGTTTTGCTCTGTTCACCAAGCAAGAGGGTATTTTTATTTTATTTCTGTGATTTTTTTACACCAAGATATGGATTTTTGAAGTTAGGGCTATTAATTTAAATCAGAAAAATACCCTATTTATCTATTTAAAAGCGTAGTGCCATGTCAACCTATGGCAGCTCTGAAACTCCCCGTGGCGTGCTCCCATTTGAGGCCTCCATCCACCTTAGCGCTAACTCAACCCGCGGTTCATGTATGAAGGCGCCGTCCGGCTAGATCTCATCCATTGATGAGATAAATGCGCGATCGGACGACTCCCCGTCATCGTCCCTAATGCCTTAGCCTGAGAACCATCCATTTTCAAAGCTTAAGATCTCACTCATTTCTTAACTAAATTAAGTGTGGTTTGTTTCTAAACGCTCGTCTAGGTGTGACTAACACATCCATACAGCAATCATGCAATTAAATTAAGCCTAATAAAATGGAGAATCAAAATAGGCTTGGGAGGAGGAGAAGTTCAATACCTTTGCTCTAAGAAGGGAAGCTTCAATCAGAGGTGTTTGGTACGTTCATGGAGCTATGGTAAATGGCCTAGGTATGAATTCGACCAAGCTCGATTTTGGGTGTTGGTCTAGAGCTATGCTAGAGGCTCTGTGAAAGGGAAATTTGATGGTTCTTCTCCTTCTTTTATCTATGCTAGAGGCTCTGTGGAAGGGAAATTTGATGGTTCTTCTCCTTATTTTACGAAGGTTTGGGTGAGTTTAATTTGCTTTTGGTGGAGTGTAGAGGTGTGGAGAGTTCAGTCCTGTCTCCGGTAAGGTTTTGAGCTCAAAAATTGAACTCTGGCAAGGGGATTCAGGGCAATGTTGTGGTTGGGTTGCACTGAGGAGGTCTCAAAGAGGCTCTAGGAGTATTTGGAGGGGACTCTCTAAGAAATTTTTAGCACACCCTCCATGGCTGTGGAGGCGAGGTTTTATAAAAAATGGCTTAAGGGTGTCTGTCATGGCCAATTGGGGGCTGAAATGTGCTGCCTAGGTGGAGGGCAGAGAGGCTCCAACATTTAATTTGGATGAGGTGGCCTCTAGGTTTGAATTGGGTTTAATCCCATGGGGGTGGCTCTTAGTTTTGTCAATTTTCGGCCACTAGGCCGGCTGGCCGGGCAGGAGGGGAGGTGGCTAGGAGGTCAGGTGAGCCAGGGGAATATGTCACAGCAATTAAATGGGCTGGTGTTTAGTTTTGGCAAAAATATCCTTGGCTTAAGAAAATATGGAATTAAATCCATTAATTTTGGGATCCCTTGGTCCATACCTCATTTGGGTGGTTCCATGGGGTTTGTCTTGGCCAATAGGGTCCAAAACTTGGCTGTGGTGACCTTGTCTTGACCAATTTGACATGTATAGGTCAATTTTGGTGCATGGATCCAAGTGGGTGCAAATGAACAAGAGTTGGGTTTGGTCTAGGATAGCCATGTTAATTGGCCCAATTAATTGATTAATTTGATGTAGATGATTGCAATGAACATTTTTGGTGAAGGATTGAAAGAATTTTGAGTTCAATTGGGGTTTCAATTTAAAGGATTTTGGAATTTTGATGAATTTGGGTATGTTGAGCTAGACCTGGGTCTAGATTAGGGTAGGCTTAGGCTAAGCCCAAATTGATTGTTGAGAGTGGTCAATAGGAATGTGATTATTTGTTTTCAACATGAATTGGGTGCCAATTTTTAGGTTAAGGCAATCAACTTGGTGAAATTTGGAGGCATAGCCAATTTGGGGATAAATTTGGGGCATTTGACTTAGGTTAAAATTAATTGAAATTACCATCCATGAGAGTTTCGTATCTCGACGCTGCGGCACGGCTTTTTCTTGTTTCTAGATGCTACTGTCATTAGAAGAGTTTTCAACATAAATTGTGGCAATTTGAGTGGGTTATGGGTTTAATTAGGTGAGATTTGGTCATGTGGCCAAAATTAGGGGTTTTGATTTGGATCAAAATTTGGCTAAAAGAAAGGGCCAATTGAGCTTGAATTTGATTTAGATTGGTCATATGGAAGGTTAATTTAAGTGTAGGATTGAACTTGGGGGAAATTGGGACCAATTTGATGGAAATTAATTTGATGGACATTTGAGGTGGATTTGGGGAGATTGGGCCTTTTAAGGGCAATTTGGGGGTTTTGGGACAAAGATGGTCAAATTGGTCAATTTAAGTTATGTGATAGTTGAGAAAAATGAAATTAGGAATATTTTGAAGGTTTTGGAAATTTTTGGGATTTTTTAATTTTTGGGATTTTTTTTGCCCATGAGGGGCATTTTGTAATTTGGCAATTTTTTAGTGATTTTGGGTAATTTGGTTTCAATTTGGCAATTTTTGGTGATTTTGGTAATTTGGCAATTTTTGGTGATTTTGGGTAATTTGTGTATTTTCAAAAGGTTTGAAATTATTTTTGAATAAATTTGGGTAATTTTGGTAAATTTGGGAATTTTGGCCAAATTTAGTGTTTTGAGGATACTTAAGTAATTTTGGGGAGTTTGTGGCAAAAAGTTAAGTTGAGTATTTTTGGTAGAATTGGGGTGCCAACCACCATAAATTAGCTATGGACCAATGTAATCCCCATTTGGGTCCTCTATCTACTGGTCTTAGCTAATTCCTAGCCTGGGGTCAGTGGGTTTAGGGGACCATCTACATTAGTCTCCCAAAGGATTAATGGAAGTCAAGACATTTTGGGTTTGTATTTGTGAGTGATTGTGAGTGAGGTGATTATAGTGAGTGCCTTAGCTCTAGACCAACCCCCAGGTCAACCTTAAGGTCAAGCAGTCCTATGGGAACTCTCCTTGAGTTCCCTCATAATGAACCCACCTACTAAGTGCTAGAGGTTAGGACCAATATGTAGAGCTTCAAGTTGAGTAAAGAGAAGTTTGGAATTTCTAATGCTGAAGGTTCCTTTTCTAGTTTTTTAACAATATTCAACAGGAAATTTTTATGGCTAGAACCTAGGCTACTAAAGAGGCAAAACTAAACCTCAACCAAAAGTGAGGTCAACAATAATAAAAAGAATGGTCAGATGGAGTGTGCTACAATCAGACCACATTCCGAACAGTTGTATCATCAACATTTATGAAGAGGGAGACTGTATTCCCCA
This sequence comes from Phalaenopsis equestris, assembly GCF_001263595.1. Taxonomy (NCBI): domain Eukaryota; kingdom Viridiplantae; phylum Streptophyta; class Magnoliopsida; order Asparagales; family Orchidaceae; genus Phalaenopsis; species Phalaenopsis equestris. The sequence goes on along the minus strand of NW_018239377.1, from coordinate 51,921 downwards.
TATATATTTCATCACAATTTTTCAGACCTTTCTACACGGTCTCGTTCATGATTAAGAGAAACATTTTTTTACGGGAAAGAAATCGACATTGTCAGACCCGGTGAGTTCAGAGGATCAGTTGCAATTTCGCCGTTGGTGGCTTCAGAACTAATTTTGAAGGAAAACAGAGCCGATCTAGCAAAGCACTGCATTCTTGGAGTGCCAACACATAGAGTTTCCATTACATTGAGAAGGAAGGATGACAACAAGATGTAGTATAGATTCCAACTGGATCCATAATTGGAGGAGCTACATCCATACGAGCTATGAGATGGTTGTACCTCTAAGAACATGCAAAGATAAATTTTTTCCCTGGAGCGTGGCTTAGTAGGCCAGCTTGATCAGAAGATCTTCCCACAGAGGACAGATAGACAACTTTTTCTCACCTTTTGTACTACATCAAAGCAGAATATATGATATGTACTCCGCATGTGATGTTTCAGATGTATTCGACATGATTGTCTCTTTTGATGCTTTCAGCATGTATTCAGTCTGTAACACTTGTTTGAAGCAAATTAATGAAATTTTCTTCAGATTTTAACATATTTGTCAAATTGCCCTTTTGTCCGATAGATAAAAAGCTGCTTAACCATATTGCTGAACCATATGTTTTTTTTCTAAAGTAAGATGAACAAAGAACAAAACAATAAAAAAAATGATGATAACAAAATTTAAATAAAATATCCTTTTGAAAAAATCAACCAACAAATATTAAATTTTGAAAACATATTTTGATAATTAAATTTATTAAAGATAAGAAGAATAGAAAATGAATTTGCTTGAGTTTGTTTCTCTCGAGTTTGAGGTTTCTTACTCTTTGCTTGCATAGCACGACTATCCATGTCTACACCAATTCCTTCACATTCCCACAGAGTCTTTTACTGCTCACATATTACTTTAATCTTTCTGCTTCATTTCCCATCATTACACCTTTGGGGTAGGTTCAGACGTTGTATTCCCATCTCCACCTTTGGGGTACGCTCAGACGACATATTCCCATCCTCACATTCGGGGTAAGCTTAGACGTCTTATTTCTCATCCTCACATTCAGGCTAGGCTTATACGTCCTATTCTCATCCTCACTTTTGGAGTAGGCTTTGATGCTCTATTCTCATCTTTACACTTTCAGAGTAGGTTTGAATGCTCTATTCCCATCTTTACACTTTCAGATAAGGCTTTGACGTCCTATTTCCATCTTTACACTTTCGGAGTAGGCTTGGACGCTCTATTCCCATCTTTACACTTTCAGGGTAGGTTTAAACGTCCTATTCCCTTCTTTACTCTTTTAGAGTAGGCTTTGATGCCCTATTGTCATCTTTACACTTTCGGAGTTGGCTTTAATGCCTTTTTCCCATATTTACACTTTTGGAATAGGCTTGAATGCCATTTTCCCATCTTTACACTTTTGTGGTAGGCTTAGACGTCCTATTCCCATATTTACACTTTTGAAGTAGGATTTGATACCCTATTCCCATCTCTACACTTTTGGAGTGGGTTTTGACGCCCTATTCTCATCTTTACACTTTCAAAGTAAGCTTGGATGCCCTCCCATCTTTACACTTTTGGAGTAGGCTTTGATGCTCTATTCCCATCTTACCACTCGGGGTAGGCTCAGACGTCCTATTCACATCTCTACCATTGGGGTAGGCTCATACATCCTATTCCCATCCTCACATTTGGGGTAAGATTAGATGTGATATTCTCATTCTCACTTTCGTGGTAAGCTTAGACGTCTTATTCCCATCCTTAATTTTGAGGTAGGTGATACACCTAAAAATCTACTATTTTTCATGCTATAATTTATGATGATATTGCACTTTAATGATATTTTTTCCTGTGCTTTTGGTTGTGGGTACATCAGATTGAAGAATTTGGAGTGATTGGAGCAAAAGGAACAAAAAACGGACCAAAACGAAGTAAACCGGAGCAAATAGGGTCGAATCAAGGCACACCAGAGCTAGGGTGACCTAGACTAGACACTTAAGTGACTGTTCCCAGCACTTAACACCCAAAATGGTGCTTAGGCACCACCAGATAGAGAGGAGGGTGCCTAAGTGCCCTATAATCAGTGCTTAGGCGCCAGAAATGGTTTTTAGCATAACTTCTTCAATATATGTCGGATTTGGATGACTTTTGAAGCTTTGCTTCGTGCATCTCTTGGGGAATTCATTGACAATGAGAAAATGGACTTTTAAAAAGAATTTTGGGTGATTATATGGAGTTTTAAAGAGGCACTTCAGGCACTATTTGGAAGATTCATTGAATCTGGATAGTTTTGAAGAGGCACTTAAGCATCTCTTGGGAAATTATAAAGAAAGGCTTGAAAATATTTTTAAAATAAATCTTACACTCTTGAATTGATTGATAGAAGAGAAGAAGACTTGGAGAAGATGAGAAGAAGGCTTGGGCGTGAGCCTTAAGCGGGGCGGCGTGGGGCGATAAGGTGAGAGATAAAGAGAAAGAGTGAAAGATTTCTTCTTTTCTTTTCACTTTATGCTTGGAGAGTATTGTAAGGATGTTGCTTTTGCTATACAAGGAGAGATTGATTTCTATAAGAGATATGTATTTTCATTGTATTTTTTTTTTGAATTTAGTACTTTTTTTGTATGTTTTCAAAGTCTTGTTCAATGAAAAGTTCTTGTTGTTTCTCCATGTGTAATGAGTAGTTTTGTTTACTCTTCTCTCTTATAATGAATTAGTATGAATGTGTAGGATGTAGAATCGAGTCGAGTGAGAATATATTATGATGATTTTACTTTGTTCTTCATTTAAGTGTAAACTTGATCAACTTGCATGTTAAAATCTGTTGTGAGAACATGTAAGATCCGAGATGGTATTGTCTCAATCAATTGTGGTAGAATCACATGAGATTGTATGGATGAGAATGTAGTCCATATAGTTAAGTGCAAATAAATAGGGAAATAATCTTTGATGTGTGTAGAATTAGAGGACTTTAGAGTAACAGGCTAAATCCCACTAATTTGGTCTATTAATTTAGGTTTTCATGCGAGATGTTAGCCTCCAAGTGGAGGGATATGAGGGAGCTCTAGAGTGAGAGCTAGTATCTTCCCTGCCTAGCCTGTCTTCAAAACTATTCAAACTTTATATTAACCAATGTTCTTTTTAACATCTCTAGTAAGGGTAATGAATATAATTGCTCCTATTTGTCACAATATCTCTCACTACTTGTTTTACTTTTACACATGTCACTACTTTCATTGCATGAGGAATAGTACTTTTAATATATTAAAAACCCCACTGTTTGATTTTCACTAAGTATTTTAATGTAGAAGTAGAATTAGTATTGTAGTGATAATTGTAGGATAAAATCAAAACCAAACTTTTATCGACCTTCCAAGCTAGGGCATGTTATTCTAAACTAGAATTTCTTTTGAAAGTCATCGTAATTAACCTCGATCTCCGTGAGATTGATATTTGGGGTTTAATCAGAAAGCCCTATATTACTTGATAATGATATGTATACTTGCGTAGAATCTATAGAAATATAATTGAAATCTGACTTTTGCTTGGGATCAAGTTTTCTGTGTCATTACCGGGGATTAAAATCTTCAAGTAGTTGTGTCAACTTATTAAATTTTAGATATAAAAAAGAATATGGGGATCAAGATTTTGGCACCGTTGTCGGGGATCACAATGGTTGATCTTGACTCTTAGGAGAATTTTAGTTGATGTAATTAGGCTTAGACTTGGAAACTGTAGTGTCGTAAAAACTATTTTTGAGTGAAAAGTTTTTTTTGTATGAAGTGTTGTGCAAAAACTATTTTTGTGAAAAAAAAGGTGTTTGTGAAAATATTTTATAGTGCTGAATATATTTTTTATTTTATGTGTTTAATTATTAATGTATTATTTATTGTGTTGCGTATGTGAAATAAAGAATCTGTAAGACCTGTGTCTTATGATCCTGAGTTAGAAAAAAGGTAAAAAATGAAAAACAGAAAGTACTTGAAAAATTAGAAATGGAAATGGAAAACATTCAAAGTAATAACTTAGAAAATCATCATAAATCATTGAGCAATTATGTAAATCCTACGTTAGATGAAATTCACTCAAGTATACAAACCCCTGTCGTAGAAGCTGACTCGATTGAAATAAATCCATCAATTATCCGACTAGTGCAGAACAACCAGTTTGGGGGAACTCCTTCGGAGGATCCCTAAGGATCCCTATTTACGAGGATCCCTATTTACTCTTATCAAATTTTCTAGAACTTTGTGCTACATTTAGTTATAATGACATGTCAGATGATGTTGTTAGACTAAGGCTTTTTCCTTTATCACCAAGGGATAAGGCTAAATTGTGGTTATACTCATTAGCACTTGTCTCTATTAAAAATTAGGAGGAGTTAACTCAGAAATTCTTAGCTAAGTATTTTCCACCTTCAAGGACTACTAAACATAGAAACGATATTTTCTCATTTTGACAGTATAAAGGGGAATCAAAATACGAAACCTGGGAAAGATTTACGGAACTCCTAAGTAAGTGTCCACACCATGCTCTGCCCGATTGGTTAATTATTCAAACTTTTTACAATGGGTTAGTAGGATTCCTTAGGTCTACAATTGACGCTGCCACTGGTGGATCATTAATGTAAAAACCATTTGAAGAAGCATATGTGTTAATTAAAGAAATGGCTACAAATGACTTTCAAGGGACCCTGCAAGGGCTACAATTGACGCTGCCACTGGTGGATCATTAATGTAAAAACCATTTGAAGAAGCATATGTGTTAATTAAAGAAATGGCTACAAATGACTTTCAAGGGACCCTGCAAGGGTAAATCCTAAAAAGGTAGCCAGTATTCATGATACAGATGCGATTGCAATTCATGCATCTCAGTTTGCTTCAATATCAAAGAAGTTGGACCAATTTAGAATGAACCAGCCTCAATTTACTCCAATAATTGAGGAAAGTTTAGTAGGGCATTTGATTGATTCTAACTTATCATATGAGCTTTAAATAACATAAACAACCTGTATTCTAACTTTTATAACTCAGGTTGGAAGAACCATCCTAATTTTAACCGGTATCATACTATTTGGGGTGGAAACCAATAATGGGAAAATAATCATGCAAATCCTAATGGAAATTGGAATAATCAGGGGAACACAAACTATAGACCTTCATATCCACCAAAATCTAACAATGATGAGCAATTTGAGGATAAGAAGATGTCTATAGAAGAAGTGGTATTGCAAATGGGAAAAAAGTTGCAAGGTCAAAATGCTGCGATTAGAAACATAGAGATTCAACTGGGACAAATTGCCAATTCACTTAGCAATAGACCCAAGGAACACTTACTAACAACACTCGGATCAACCCTAAAGAGAAAAATGATGAACAAATAGATGTTGTCCAATTAAAAAGTGGAAGAGAGATAGAGGATGTGGTAAAGAAAGAGAAAGAATTTTTGAAGAAACAAAGGAAACTAAATGACCTAAAGAACATGTTTCTAAGGATCTGGAAAAATTGATATCTCCAACTAAAATCAATTTAGAAAGACCACCACCTTTATTTCCTCAAAGACTTAGACAGTATGAGTTTGATAAATAATTTTAAAAGTTCATGGAAGTACTTAAGAAGTTAACAATAAATATTTCTTTTGCTGAGGCTTTAGAACAAATGCTAAGTTATGAAAATTTATGAAGGAGATATTAAACAAGAAAAGGAATTTTGGGGATTAAGAGACAGTTGTACTAAGTGAGGAGTGCAGTGAGGAGTGCACTAAGTGAGGAGTGCAGTGCTATACTTCAGAAAAAGCTTCCTAAAAAACTTAAAGATCCTTGTAGCTTAACAGTTCCTTGTGCAATTGGTGAAAGATTATGTGGAAAAGCGTTATGCAATTTAGGATCGAGCATTAGTGTGAGGCCTTTATTAATTTTTAGAATTTTAGGTTTAGTCAATATTTCTCCCACTACTGTAACCCTTCAGTTAGTTGATCGATCTATCATTTATCCAAAAGGGATTATAGAAGACGTGTTTGTTAAAGTTAAAAAATTTATCTTTCCTATGGACTTTATTGTATTATATATGGAGGAAGATAAAGAAAATCTAATTATTTTGGTGAGACATTTTCTTACTACTAGACAAGTGTCGGCACTATTTTTGGTGTGGGGTTTGCCCGTAAGAAGCTGTCGGTTATCGGAATTGAAATTTCATTGCCCGCTTCGGAAGGACATTTTTTAAAAAAATTTTAGTTTTGAAAAAGATGAAGTCAAACTGACCCCATAATTTTCATAGTTTAGATGAAAGAGCGTTTACCTCAAATCTTGTATCTATCCCGAAGGATGAACACAAGAGTTGAGGGTGAGACTCGATCAAATAAACTAAAGAAAGTTATGACATTCGTTTGGTCTGCGAAACCAATGTATTGGCCGACAAGTTCCCCTATTTAATATAAGGAATTAAATAGG
>NW_018239377.1:41282-42805 GCF_001263595.1 Phalaenopsis equestris | reverse complement strand
ATGGTCACTTTTAAAAATTAATTAAAAATATTAAATGATCTCCAAATGACTTGAAATTTTTATGGTAAGTTTAGGGGTATTTTCTGAATTTTTTAAATCCCATAATCTTTGACTTAAACCCACGTGCTGACTCGATCATGGGCGATTCCAAAATACCATGTGTCGCGGTCTGGTTTGCAGCTGCCATCCGCGCAAGTCAGCGCTGACTCAGCGCGCTGTGCATATACGGGATCTCTGTCCGACGTGATCAGGACCGTCCGATCGATACACGCGCGATCGAATGATTCACAGCCTTCATCTCCGTCTGGTTCATCCCGATAACCGTCCACCTTCAAACGTTAATATCTCACTCGATTCTCAACCGATTTACATGAATTTTTTTTAAATCGTAAATCTGACCTAACTCTACACATCCATCGGTTAATCAAGCATTATTTGTAAGTTTTCTTCATAATACGTGAAACCAAGTTCAAATTTAGAGAAAACGGCCTGTACCTTTGTCCAAGAGGTGTGGCCTCAATTGGATGCTTGTGGTTGTTGGGGCCTCAAAGAGCTTAGGGATAAAGCCTCTAGCTCTGATGTAAGGCCTATATAAGATTTCAACCACAGCCGATTTTGGGTGTTGATTGAGAGCTATGGTAGAGGCTATTTCAGAGGGGAAATTGATGGGGGTTTGGCTTCCTTCACTCTTGTGAAGGTGTGTGCAAGGTTAATTTCATTTTGATGGAGTTTGGAGCAATGCCCTGATTTTGAGCTCGGTTTTGAGCTGAAAATTGAACTCGCTCAAAATTCTTTGACGGCAATTAACAGTGGAGCCCTTCTTCTCTGTGCTTGGAGAAGAATTTTGGATATTTTTGTTGAGGTTTTGCTAATCTATGGTGGTTCTCCCGTGTTTGGCCGTGAGCTCTCTCCTCTTCCATAGCCATGGCCATGGCTTTTTTAAAGAGCTAGATCAGTTGGGATTCTTAGAGATGAAGTCTAAAGCTCATGATGAGCAAGAAAAATGGCACCATAGGAAATTGCCAAGTGTTAGTGAGTAATTTGATTTTGCATGAAACTTATCCTTTAAGGTTAAAAAAAAATACTTACCTAAGGGATAAATATCATGGCTAACTCATGGTTAACTTAACTTAACTCTAAGGTCTAGAGTTTAGCTAAGGTTAAGCTTGATTGGGAATACCAAGTTTGATTTTCATTATATTTTGGTCATGGGCTAATATAACCAAAAATGGGTTTAGGTTTGTTTAGCCATGTCATTTGGCTCAATTGAATATTGTATTTGGTGTAAAACATCATGATGAACAACTTTCATGAAGGATGAAAGTCATTTTGAAATCAATTTGGTAGTGAATTTGGATGATTTTAATGAAATTTGGACTTAGATCCAAATTAGGCATATGGGGCTAATTTGGGTCAAACTTGAGATAGCTTTGGACTAAGCTCAAATTGATTGTTGTGTTTGGTCACAAATGACCTCACAAAGGATTTTCAACAAAAATTAGATGCCAATTTGAGGTTTAGGG
>NW_018239377.1:38896-39832 GCF_001263595.1 Phalaenopsis equestris | reverse complement strand
ATAATGATCTTATCTACTAAGTGCTAGAGGTTAGGACCAATATGTGGAACTTCAAGTTGAGTAAAAAGAAGAGTTTTGAGTTTCTAATGGTGAGGGTACCTTTTCTAGTTTTCTAAGACTAGTCAGTAGGAAAGTCCTATGGCTAGACCTAGGCTACTAAAAAAATTTCTAGACCAAAACCAAGAGTGAGGTCAACAAATGGACCCCCAATAGGTGTGGTGTGCTGGGCAAGAACACCGCACGTATTGGCGTTGACTGACGAGATCAACAAGACCAACACAGACTTCTAAATCAACAGACTTAGAAGAAAGGTGTAAATTGTGTTTGCTATTTGTTTTCGCTAGGGAATTTTAGCAAATGGGTATGTCTGATCAAAATCAGAAAGTGAGGACTCTTGCTGAGGATTGGAGAGTGGGTTTAAAGTATATTTTGTGCATGAGAATCAGAATTTGGGTACTGATCTTAAAAAATATGTATTAGCCGGGCAGGACTGACTGAACACGAGAATTGGATGTCTTGAATAGATTGAAGGACTTATTCGCTCAACCTCTAAAAGTTTGGTATGAACCATTGCAATAGAGAAATAGCTAAAGCAATGCGGTATCGGATATTGAGATCCGCACCTCTAAAAGTTTGATATGAACCATTGCAAAAGAGAAATATCTAAAGCAATGCGGTATCAGATATTGAGATCCATACCTCTAAAAGTTTGATATGAACCATTGCAATAGAGAAATATCTAAAGCAATGTGGTATCAGATATTGAGATCCGTACCTCTAAAAGTTTGATATGAACCATTGCAATAGAGAAATATCTAAAGCAATGTGGTATCAGATATTGAGATCCGTACCTCTAAAAAATTGATATGAACCATTGCAATAGAGAAATATATAAAGCATTGTGGTATCGGATATTAAGATCCGTACCTCTAAAAG
>NW_018239377.1:36217-37769 GCF_001263595.1 Phalaenopsis equestris | reverse complement strand
GAATGTAGAGATAGGGGATGAGGCATCCATGCCTATCCCGAAATGTAGAGATGATGAAAATTTTGTAAAATGTAGAGAACGTCCGTACAAGTTCGTACTGTACAGAATTTTATTGAAATTTCTATGTAGAGACTCTCAAAAATTTATGAGGGGCAAAATTTTGTTTCAATGTTTATTTTTTTTTTATTGTTTAATTTGTTTTAGGATTTAGACCCAGTTTCAGACAAGCGCGACATCTAAGAACAAGTCTTTGTCTTTGAAACACGAGGCATGGTGCTTCTCGAGGTATCGTCCACTGACTTAGGACAAGTGTAGAAAATAACTCACTCTTTAAGGTGCTATCAAAATTATATTCTTTCAAGACCTTTAAAAGAGGTGTTATCTCTAAAGATGCCGTAGCTGAAGAAGTTGCAAAGTTTGTAGATTTGTTTGTAATAGTTGTCATTTGATTTGTTGCAGATTCTGTAAAGGTTGTTGAAGTTATCTTTGAGAAATCTTTCTGACGTTCTTCGAGTTGGCGTTGGAGTTGTATTTGCTGAACACTGAAAGATATGACTTCAGGATTGAATCTCCATTAACGACTAATATCATCGTCATTTCTTTAATTCTGGTAAGGTCATGAACTTACTTAGTGAACAACATCTGGATGAACTGCACTATATTTATCGATTGTATATGCCTTAAACTTAGAGTAACCCTGAAATTCGTAAAACATGAAGTAATTATAGTCCATGGGTGATAATGATACAAGGATTTATAATACACCCACTTTATTAGTGTAGTTTCTTTCGTTAGAAATTGAGAAGGGAGTTTGAATTAACCTCAGTCATTGTTTGTTTATGAATTTGTGAGTCTATGTATTGGAGTTTGTGTGTCTATGTTTGTGAGTCAAGTTGAATGAGTTATGGGAGATAACAAAACTTATCTCAATATTTTAAACTTGTTTTAAACTTGTTAGCATCTAAAATTCCTTTATAAAGTTTAAAATGTGTTCCTACTTAATCTTCATTTTTTACCTGTTCTACTATTTAAAATTCATTTATAGTGTTATGTCAAGCATTCTTAGGCTATATTTACTTTCTACTGCAATATTCTACCATGAGTTATTTGTTGATAATTTTGTAGGATGTGTAGTAAATTGTAAAAGTGACCTTTCCTTGCCGCATATTTTTGTACTTCATTGATACACATGTTTGAGCTTAAGTTTGGGCGGGTGGTGAAGAAAAATGTTTCAAATTTAAACCTTACTTATTTTCAAAATTATTAAAAATAAATTTTTATTTTATTTCTAATGATTATTGTTATGTGGAGTCACCTTAAGGATGTTAGAATTTTAAGTATAAAAATGTAGTAGGAAAATTTAGTTGATATATTTAGTGAAAAGGGTGAACCTAGAGTTAAGGATATTTATCGAAGAGCTTGGGAAAATAAACAACTATCTTTAGTAGGAAAAATTGTATTTTTTTGAAAAATTAAGGATTCTTAGAATTTTTTTTTCAAACATTTAAGGCTCTCTTAGAAAGTATTTTAAATATATATATATATATATATA
>NW_018239377.1:26546-35705 GCF_001263595.1 Phalaenopsis equestris | reverse complement strand
TGCCCAAGTTGGAGAGGAAAAGTATAACATGCACTTCCCCAGAGAGTTCCTAAAGATTCCTCCCACACCAGCAGCCTCCTTACAAAAGCTTCCATCTGTATTGGCTTTCAACTACCCTTCAGGAGGTGGGTTCCAGAGAACTAAAGTAGGCACTTATAGCTTCTGCACACTGGGCACCCAATTCAAGAAAATATTAGGAAAATTTTGAAATTTTATTATCTTTTGCAAATAAGAAGTACAATTCAGCACCACATCCATCTCCTTTGGTTTGATGTTTTCATATTTAAACTGGTTCCTGCACATCCAAAGGAACCAGGAAACAATACAAGGAATGATTAATTATTTGGCATCTAACCATTCCATCCAACACACCAAAAAGTATTGCCAGCTGACTTTCGGAGTGTCAATATTAAGATGTTTTAGTATACCAGACCAGACCCCTTAGGAGAAACTACAAGAGAAGAACAAATGATCCAGACTTTCTTCAGCTTTACTGCACAGTTGACTGCAAGAGGCTCCCTTAAGCCCTCATCTTCAAAATGTCATCAGTAAGAAGTAAGGATTTCCATAGCCTCCAGTAGAAAAAGGAAATTGAAGGTGTTAACCACTTCCCCCAAATCAATTTACCCCACTTGACAGGTTGCCATCCAAATAGCTGTTAGTAGATGAAGGCAGACAATTTTTGTGAGGAAGCCTGTCTAGTAATGAGTCTATCTTTCTGCTTAGGATTGATTTTTGTTTTCTTAACCCAATGTATTTGCTCTTTATTTAGGATGGCATCCAACAAATTGCAATTCCACTGATTATCAATCCAGAATTCCTTCACTTTAGTCATTGAGTTAGGATTGGAGTTGTGTAGTCTCTCCCGATTCCACACCCAATTATCAAGCCAGAAATTAACTTGGCCTTCGCCAAGCTCCCAGAAAAACAAATCCTCAGCTTTATTTCTAATCTCCAGAAGCTTAATCCACAGCCTAGAATCACCCATCTTCTTCTGAGCCATAGTAGGATGAACTGTCCTACAATACTTCCCTTTCATAAATATAGCCCAAAGACTACCTTGTGCTCTAAACTTTATCCATAGTTTGCATAGGTTGATGGTACTGAGATGTTGAAAATCTTTAAGGCATTAAACTCCAGCACTTAGGGGTTTACATAGTTTGTTCCAAACTAACCAATGGAATTGTTTTTTTTTTTTTCCAGATGTTGAAAATTCTGCCCAGCCTTATCTGAGTTCCTTTCTTCATGATAAACATTTGAAGAGAAGAAACCATGGCTTTTACCATTGATTAAGATAGAGTGATTATTAATACACAGCCACCTTCTTACCAAAATTATAAAGGCCCCAGAGAAACCCCTAGCATTTAAAGTGTCCAAGATAAAATTCCAACTGATAGTATCATAAGCTTTCTGGATATCAAATTTCAGAATGAGATTGCTGCCTCTACATTTTTTGTCAAGGTCCAACAACAACTCCTGTTCCAAGAGAATATTATCAGAGATTTGTCTCCCTTTCACAAATGCTACCTGGTTATTACAGATAAGTTGTTGGAGGTGAGGTTGGAGCCTGTTGTTAATAACCTTGCTGATAACTTTAGACAAAACATTTGTTAGAGTGATAGGTCTGAAATTTCCCTACCCAATCTTGCTAGAATTTTTGGAAATCAAAGTTATAGTGGAAGCAGTGAAGTACTTAGGGGGATCCATACCTTTAAAGAAGCTTTGAACAACGTCAACAACCTCCCCACTGATGATATTCCAAGTAGTCTTATACAATTTGACAGTAAAACCATTTGGGCCAGCCACCTTATGGTCATCAATAGAGTCCAGTGTAGTTTTAATTTCCCCGTTAGTAGTTTTAATTTCCCCTTCCATAGGAATCTGAATAAGGTCCAAGCTTTGAACATATCAATGCACTCAAAGAAAAGTTCCACCTTGATAGGAGCTCTCTCAGTAAACTGATCCATAAAGATATTCTGAAAATAAGTCACAACATCAATGGCAATGTCCTCAGCATCAGTTACTACCTTACGATTAGAATCATGTATGTAAAGGATCATGTTATTCTTCCTTCTGAAGTTAATACAAGCATGATAATAGCTTGTGTTTCTGTCTCCATCAATAAATCTGGTGACTGCTGCTTTTTGTTTCAGAAAACATTTAATATAATTGGTTTGCATTAACAGTTCTTCATTGGCTTTGTGCAGATCAGCTTCAGAATTCAAGCCCATTTGGAAATTCTTTTCCATTCTGATAACATTACTCTGGGTAGTGGTCAAGTTCTCATTAATATTGCCAAATGTTTCTCAATTCCACTTCTTGAGATGAGCAGACACTTTTTTCTAAAGGATCCACAATTTTATCCAGGGATTAGAGTTCCCTTCAGCCCTCCAAACCTTATAAACTTCTTCAACAAAATGATGGTGAAGTGTCCACATGTTTTGGAATCTGACAGGAGCATTTTTTAGCTTTTCAGCATTTTAGATAGTACATAACAATGGCCTATGGTCAGAACCTGCCATAGCCAAATGAGTAATGATAGTGCAAGGGAAGGTCTGAACCCATTTAGAGTTACCCATCATTCTATCCAGCCTCTCCCACATGACACCTCTTCTCCAAGTGAAGTCTGGCCCTTGGTACCCCAAATCAAACAACTCAGTCTCAGAGAGAAAATCATTGAATCTGTTTATTACAGAGACAGTGGGTGGTCTACCACCTTTTCTTTCACCAAGAGAGGAAAGACAGTTTAAGTCACCCCCAAAATCCAAAAAGAGTTTACAACTTGTCCAATCAGAATCAACTCATTCCATAAGGTGGCTTGGTTACTGGCAAGACTACCGGCATAAATGAAAGTGGCATAACCAACTTGAGCTCCAATATAGAATTGGATGTAAATAAACTGAGAATGATTTATCAAAATAAACCACTGTAATTTAGCTCTAGCAAAAAGCCAAATTTTATTATTGGGGTTAGAAAAATGATCAAATTGAGGGAACTTCTTGGAGAGGTAAAAGAAGCTCTCTAATTCTACAAATGTCAAACGTAATATATATATATATATATATATATCTTTTCAAGTGAGGGAAAGTGATAAGTTTTAACTTTAAAGGAGGATAGTAGATTTCAAAATTATTTAAGGACTTCTCTAGATATAGTAATCCTCACATACAAAAAAAAAGAAAAAAATAGGATGAAAAAGATCCTAAAAAGAAAAAGAAAATGCAAAAAAAAAAAAGAAAGAAAGAAAAAAGAAGAAGAATAAAGTGAGGAGAAGCTTGAAGAGAGGTCCTAATCAAAAATTTGTTTCACTTGAGTCTTTCTAGAGTAATGAACTTAAAACAATCGTAAGCTTAATTTTTATACTTATACTAGTAAAAATTATTTTTAAGAGAGTTCTTAAATCTATAAAGTAAAGTTCATAGGATCTGAAGTTTGAAAAATCTGCATATATTTCTGAACTAGATATGAAAATAAATTTCCAAGTTTAATGATAAATATTTTAGACCCTGAGCTTGTCTGATTCACTAGAAGTTCTTCTAATTTGAAATATCACATTCTTAGAAAAAATTTTTAACAATTCTAAGGGATGACCCATTAACTCTAATCTACATAAATTATTTTAAAAATGTAGTATTACTTGAGAACAAGTAATGTTTAAGTTTGGGGGATTTTGATACACCAAAAATTGTACTATTTTTCATGTTATATTTTATGATAATATTGCACTTTAAAGGTGTTTTCTTATGGTTTTTTGTTGTAGGTACATCAAATTGAAGAATTTGGAGTGATTGGAGCAAAAGGAACAAAAAACAGACCAAAACAGAGTAAACCGGAGTAAATCAGGTTGAATCGGGGCACACCGGAGCCAAGGGCACCTAAACCGGACACTTAAGTTCTTGTACCCTCTGCGTAAGTGCCCAAAATGGTGCTTAGACGCCAAAAGGTAGAGAGGAGGGCCCTATGCGCCCCAGAATCGGTGCTTAGGCGCCATAGACGGTTTTTAGCATAACTTCTTCAATATACGTCAGATTTGGAAGATTTTTGAATCATTGCTTCATCCATTTCTTGGGGAATGCATTGAAAATGAGAAAAATGGACTTTCTAGAAAAATTTGGGGCGATTATTTGGAGATTTAAAGAGGCACTTCAGGCACCATTTGGAAGATTCATTGAATTTGGACAGTTTTGAAGAGACACATGATTGATTCATTGAATTTGGACAGTTTTGAAGAGACACATAATTATCTCTTGGGAAATTATAAATTATAAAAAAAGGCTTAGAAATATTTTTAAAATAACTCCTAGACTCTTGAATTAATTGAAAGAGGAGAAGAAAACTTGGAGAAGAAGAGAAGAAGGCTTAGACATGAGCTCCAAGCTGAGCGGCAAGCTGAGAGAGAAATGTAAGAGAGGAAGAGAGAGAGTGAAAGATTTCTTCTTTTCTTTTCACTTTGTTCTTGGAAAGGATTGTAAGGAGATTGCTTTCTCTATACATGGAGAGTTTGATTTCTTTCAGAAATAATTATTTTCATTGTATTTTGATTTGAATTTAGTACTTTGTTTGTATGTTTTCAAAGTTTTGTTCAATGAAAAGTTCTTGTTGTTTCTCCTTGTTTAGTGAGTGGTTTTTTTTACTCTTCCCTCTCGTAATGAATTAGCATGCATGTGTAGGATATATAATCGAGTAGAGTGAGAATATATTGTGATGATTTTACTTTGTTCTTCATATACATGTAAACTTGATCTACTTGCATGTTAAAATCTATTGTGAGAACATGAAAGATTTGTGATGATATTGTCTCAATCAACTGTGGTAGAATCACGTGAGACTGTATGAATGAGAATGTAGTCCATATAATTAAGTGAAAATAAATAGGGAAATAATCTTTGATGGGCATAAAATTAGAGGACTTTAGAGTGACAGGCTAAGGCCCCCTAATTTGGCCTGTTGTTTTAGGTTTTGATGTGAGATGTTAGCCTCCATGTAGAGGGATAAGAGAGAACTGTTAAGTTAGAGCTAGTATCTTCCCTGCATAGCTCGTCTTCAAAATTATTCAAACTTTCGATAAACCAATGTTCTTTATAACATCTCTATTAAGGGTAAAGAATATAAAAGCTCTTATTTGTCACAATCTCTCTTACTACTTGCTTTACTTTTACACATGTGACTACTTTCATTGCATGAGGAAGAGTACTTTTAATATATTAAAAACCCCACTGTCTGATTTTAACTAAGTTTTTTAATTTAGAAGTAGAATTAGTATTGTAGTGATAATTGTAGGATAAATTCAAAACCAAACTTTTATGTACCTTCCAAGCTAGGGCGTGTTATTCTAAACTAGAATTTCTCTTGAAAGTTGCCGTGATTAACCTCGATCTCCGTGGGATCAATATTCAGGGCTTAATCAGAAAGCCCTATATTACTAGATAATGATACGTATAATTTTCTAGAATCCCTAAAAATATAATTGAAATCTTACTTAGCTTGGGATCAAGTTTTTGGTGTCATTGTCGGGGATAAAATCTTCAAGTAGTGGTATCAACTTCTTAAATTCTACAAATAAAAAGGAATATCGGGATCAGTAAGCTTACTTGTCCTATTCCCATCTCCACCATTAGGGTAGTCTTGGACACCCTATTCCCATCTTTACTTTTTTGGGGTAGGCTTAGACTTCCTTTTCCCATCTCCACTTTTGGTGTAGGCTCAGACGTCCTATTCCCATCTCCACCTTTGGGGTAGGCTCAGACGTTCTATTCCTATTCTCAAAATCAGGGTATGTGATCTGTAAACTTCATTTTCTTATTTAATACTTATCAAAACTATTTAATTCAACCATTACCTTCCCCTGCAACGGTGCCAAATACTTGATCCGACTTTTTGTTGCGATAGATTGTGTAAAATTTAATTATATATAATCAATTAATATTCAAATTTATGCAAGTATACATATCATTATCAAGTAATTATAGACTTTCTATTTAAGTTCTAAGTATCGATCCTACGAGATAGGTTTAAATTGGAAATTAAATTGGAAATGACTTAAATTGGAAATGACAAATTTGCTAGGAAATTCAAAGAAAGTCAATTGAAATCACTGTCACTAATTTCAATTGTTGAGATGTAAACAAAATTAAATTTCTAAACTATTATCAAATCAAATATGTAGAATTTAAAACAGTAAATACTAATCTATTAACTATGTTTTTGTAACGGAAATTCTTATGTGAAAAGCATCCTTCCCACTACAATGAGGCTATGGTAAAATGAGATGAGATAAATGCTCATAATATATGTTCTGACAAATAGGAGAAATTTTAATTCTCTACCCTGATACAGTGCATAGAAAATCATTGGCTAATCTCAGTGTTTAGTCCCTAAATCTGTGGCTAGACTAGGAGGATATCAGCTTCCACTCTAGAGCTTCCAATTCCCTTCACATGAAGGCTAGCCCTCACTTAAATTTTTAAACACTAAGACTGAATTGAAGATTTTAGTATGTCACCCTAAAGGTTCTCCAATTATACACCCAACAAAGAATATCTCTCTATTTATTTGCACTTAATTCCCTAAATGATGTTCTCCTTCATGGAATCAAATGTGATCCTTACTCTATCGTAGAACTTATACTCCATTTCCCGGATCATATGTTTCACAACACATTTTAATAATTCAATTGGCCAGATCAAAAAGTAAATTAAGTTTGGAGTTGAAAAATCATCACAACTTATTTTATAATTTAATATTGGCATATTCATAATATCTCTTCATTTCACCATATCTCAAAGTAGGGAGAAAGATAGAGGGAACTACTCAGATTTTAAGAGAAAGAAATAACAAAACACAAATTTCATATATAAAATAAAGTTCATTCAACACTGCTAAATAAACAATACTTATCTAAAAACTCTTTCTTAAAGCAAATCCTTTGTAGTATTTCCTTAGAAATGCAGGAAGAAAATATCTCTCACTTTTCTCCTTTTCCAACACTCTTACAAAAAGTTTCACACTAAATCTCACCATAAAAACTCTAAACTATGAAAAAAAAAATCATTAATTAACTTTAATTTGGAAGTGGAATGGAATGATGTGGTGCGAAAAATGAAAGCAGAGGAGTGAAAAACGTAGAGGAGCCAATTTTTTAATGAGATTCAGCCCCAAATAGAGCTCAAGGTCAGTTCTCCAAGAGGTGCCTTCAAAAGCTCTTCAAAAAGTCATCTAAATACATCAAACCTTCTAGAAACAGGGTCTGTACCGCCTTTGGTGTCATTGGCGCTGGTCTGGCGTAATCGGCGTCATCGGCGCTTAGTAAAAAATCCTCCGCGTTAATTTGTTCTGCGACGTCGGTGCTGCCCTCAGCGCTGCCAGCGTTGAGCATTTCTTCAAAAACGTCATTTTAACACCAAATTTTATCCTTTTTGCTTTCCTTTTTTTTTCTTTTTTTCTTTAAGCCCTAAAAATCAATAACCTGCAAGAAAACATCAAAATACCTTCCATTAAAGTGAAATATCATCAAAAATAGGTATAAAATTACATATATTTTTGGTGTATCAAGATCCCCCAAACTTACATGTTACTTTTCCTCAAGTTACTCCTTTACTACATAACAAAATATGACTTATGATAAAGACCTTAACTTTTAGACTTCCATATTTTAGTTTTCCAAATATAATAGTATAACTTAAGAAAAATTCAAAAAAACTCCAGTTAATACTAAAGGTGTAAAGATATCATCTTTCAAGAAAAACTGCAATTTGTTATATTAAAGTCACTTAGCAAATTCATATGTAAAAGAACTCCATAAAACTTTATTAATAATTAAGTTAACATTCAAATAAAAAGTTTAGAAAATGTGTTCAATTCTTTTTCCTTAAGTTGATTCAAGTGAAGCCAACTTTAATTAGGCATCTTCTCAAGCTTCTCCCCATATATATTTTTTTCTTTTACTTTTTCTTTTCTTTTCAGGATCATTTTTAATCCCCTTTTTCTTTTCTTTCTTTCTTCTCTTTCGTTATTTTCTTCTCTTCCTTTTTTTTAGATGTCAGGATTACTATATCTGGATAGCCTTTAATGATTTTGAACTTCACTATCTTCTTCTTAAAGTTAAAAACTTTTTACATTTCTTCACTTAACAAATTTATATTAACTTAAAATTTTCATAAAGTTTAATTCTTTCCTTTTTACATGAATCTTTTAAGATTTTTAATACTTCAAAAAATATAAATTTCCTTTACTAAAAATAGAAAAACATAGTCATATTCTCTTTTCCAAATATCTTAGTCCCTAAAATTAACCTTTATTATTGAAAATTTTTACTTAAATTTACTATATATTTAGAAACATAAATATAGTTATCCAAAGTTAACCTCTAATACCAAAGGTCATATTAAATTTAAAATTTTGAAAATATAATTAAGTGAGTACAAATTAAGTTAAGTTATTTCTCTCTTTCTAAAAAAGATTTTTCTTCTTCTCCTTCCCAAACTTAAGTCTTTTTTAAAAGATTTTTACACGAAGAGCTTTAAAAATGAAGGGTAAAAGAAAGCATTAAATAGATAAAAAAATCTGTACCTGTTGGAGATTATGATTTTTTTAACTAAATTTTGAAAATACTGTAGGTGCTAAAATGAAAACTACAAGACTAAAAACATTAAATTGCACATAATACATATAAAATTTTCTGAGAAAGAGCTAATCACAAAACAGAGTAAAGTGCTGAAAATAAAAAAAAAAAACTAAACTAAATTCTAAAAATGAAAACAGTCTTCCACATTACAGTTTCACTTAACATAACAAACAAAGTCTAAACAACATCACAACACAAACATACAATCACACAGTATAAACACAAACAAATAAAATAGATTGTCAGTCATCATCTTCCTCATGATCGACATCTAACTTGTGTTGCTGATATGAAGTATAAGTAGGGTAAATAAGGAACTGAACTATATGGTCACCCCTCAGGTATCTCAATAAAGCTTCATCATAAGGAGCATCATACTCAAATTTCTAGCGAATAAGATCATTAATGTGAGCATTTCTGACCTCTATATTTTGCATCCTATGATCCATCCTCAAAATATATCCCTGTTGAATCATCATCTGGTCCAATAACTCCCTGTTGTTGGGGTCACTTGAAGTAGGTCCATGAGAGGTAGA
>NW_018239377.1:0-20104 GCF_001263595.1 Phalaenopsis equestris | reverse complement strand
AACGTCCTTCCGAAGCGGGCAACGGGATTTCAATTCCGATGACCGACAGCTTCTTACGGGCAAACCCCACACCAAAAATAGTGCCGACACCTGTCAACATGGGACTCATAAGTCTTGATGTTGGCAGGCCCAATAGGTCTTTGAGGCTCAATCCTCTCATCATTAGGTATGAAATCAACTTTTGTATGCTCATAAAAGGTGCAAATCAGAGCAGGGTGCGCCAATCCACCAGTGGTCTCTCCTAAAGCAATCGATGGAATGTTCATATAAATGATAGAGCCCACATTTATGTCCATAATTTGTTGAATGCAATAGTTCAGGATGGCTCCATCGTTGGACACTTCACCATGATGATTCGTTGGAATCATCCTCCCAAAAATAAAGTAGTGTCATGCTTTAGATACTACATTTAACATAGAAATGGGAAAGTTAACTTTAACTCCATTTTTTATTTTCCAAGCCCCTTTCTCACTAGTCAGAAAAGAAATAACTTCATGTAAAGCCTGATCTGTAACATAAAAAGAATGATATTGGCATCTATACACATCTTCTACAGAATAAAACTCATTTATTTTCTTTGAAGTAAATTCTACCCTTTTTCCACCAACAAATACATAATCATCAGAAGCTTCGGGAAGGTTGGCATAAAATTACATTACAATCCTAGTTATCGCATCGGTAGTAAAAATAGCAGAAGTTTTCCCATTTTCATGTAATAATCAAACGTTCAACTTCTCCTCTTGGATTTTTAAAACCTCAGTCCTGAATTACTTTCTTATTTTTACAAATGCTATGAAATTGAGCACTAGCTTTAAAGCTAACAAATCTCTGCTCGTCATATTCTACTTTCCTTTTGCTCGATCTAGGTGCCATAGAAAATCTAGAAAATTTTGAAAAATCAAAATAAATTATAAAATTCCAAAAATCAAAATGTAAAAAATTTTAAACTTCAAATTACTATATAAGAGTTCATCACCAAAGGATTTTCTCAAAAATATTTTCATATTTTTTGATCTATGGAATGTGAAATAAATCCTTTGTGAAAATAAAAAAAATTTTGTTTGAAGTGTAGCTCTTACCTTGAGAAGATGAAATCCGAAGTCTTTTAGCCTCTAAATTACCTCAAATCTGACCACAATCAAGCCCTAGCCGCCCAAACCAAAATGTGAAGATGACTTAAGCGTAAATTGAAGATGACTTAAGCGTAAAAATGGTGGCCATAGTAAAAATTGTGAATTTTTAGGGGTTAAAATCTGTTGTCCGGTCGAGGGCACCGTCGGCGCTGAAGGCCTGAAAATTTCATATATATATTTTTTAATTTTCAATTTCCTATCGACTTACTCCAAAATTTTTAGTATTTTAAAAACAAATGTTATCTAATAAAAATTCACAAAATAAAGCATTTCATCAACACAAATTTTCACAAACAACAACAAGCTAACTTTTATATACGAAAGTACACTTTTTACAAACACAATTTTTTTAATTACACAATCACACATATTAAACAATAATTATAAATCAACGTCGAAATCAAGCCACAACACTAAACGCTGTCACAAAACTATACACACAATCAAAGTTCAGAATTCTAAAGCAAAAACAAAACAAACTAAGCCAAATTAAATTCACACAATTACAGTAAATATATAAAATGTTCTAAAATAGATAGGAAATTTAAAGTCTTCAACTCTTTAGGTTCATATTGTTTAACTAATAAAATTTTGTGCATACAAATTGAAGGACTAATTTCTTTAATATCTGCTAAAGTCTATTCAAAAGCCTTTTTATACTTTTTCAACATCTCTATCAACTTTTGTTCCTGAATTTCAGTTAACTTAGAAGATATAATAATAGGAAATGTAGACGACTCTCCTAAAAATACATATTTTAAATGGGCAGGTAATATCTTCAATTCAAGTTCAGGTGGTTTAATACTTGAAGGAATAAGATTTTTACTATCATTTTCATTTTCCAGCAAGTCTAATGATTTTCCCTGAATATAATCAAAATCATTAATATAATCTAAATCTTCTTCTTTTACTTCATTTTCAGTATAAAAAATTTCTCCTTGCTTTATTTTATCTTTGAATTCATTCTTAAACTACGCATTATTCCTAAAACATTCATTATCTTTTTCTATTGCAGGATATTTCATAGCTTTTGCTATATTAAATTTCATTTCTTGATCATTAACTCTCATCATTAATTCTCCTTTTTGCACATCTGTTAAAACTCTCCCTGTTGTGAGAAATGGTCTCCCTAAAATAATGGGAATCTCTTTTTTATCTTCCTCCATATCTAATACATAGGGAAAATAAATTTATCCACTTTTACTAGCACATCTTCTATAACTCCTTTTGGATAAGCTATTGATCGATCAGCTAACTGAAGAGTTACAGTAGTAGGGGAAATTTCTCCCAAGTCTAAACGTTTAAAAATTGATAAAGGCATAAGATTGATACTCGCTCCTAAATCACATAAATCTTTTCCATAATACTTTTCTCCAATTGCACAAGGTATAGTAAAATTACCAGGATCTTTTAATACAGCCTTCATAAATTTAGCATAACTTGGCATTTGTTCCAAAGCTTCAACAAAAGGAATATTTATCGTTAACTTCTTAAGGATTTTAAAAAAATTTATAAATTGTTTATCTTTATTATTCTGTTTTAGGTCTTTGAGGAAATGGAGGTAATGGTTTTTCTACATGGCTCTGTGTTTGTTCATTTTCCTGTTGATCATTTTCCATTTCTTCCTTTTCTTCATCAACTTCAGTTCTCTTTGGATCCTTGTTTAAACTTATTTTTCACTTTGTAATTGAATAGCTTTGATTTGCTCTTTATTTTGATCTTTTGGATTAACTTCCACAGTACTTGGAAGAATTTCAGAAGGTCTATTATTAAGTGTAGTAGCAATATGTCCTAATTGATTTTCAATATTTCTAATAGTAGGCCCTTGATTCTGTATTTAGTTTCCCATATTCAACATTACTTCTTCCATTGTCAACTTCTTTTGCTTGGCTTGTGGGTTAGGGTTGGAGTTAAATCCAAAGTTAAATTCTAGTGGATAATTAGGTCGAAAATTAGGATTTCCTTGATTGTTCAGATTTTCAGATGGATTCACCAAAATTATTATAATTATTCCAACTAAAATTAAGGTGATTTTTCCAACCAGGGTTAAAATAGTTAGAATGGGATTGTTATTTTGACTATTTATAGCGTTTAAAGTTTCATAAGATGATTGAGTATCAATAATCTATCATAGTGATTTCTCCTCTAATACTGGCGGTACTTGAGAATAATTCATTCCCATTTGATCAATATTTTTAGAAATAGCAGCAATTTGAGAGCCAAAATAGACATTGCATCAGAATCATGAATACTAGCTACTCTCTTAGGATTTACCCTTTCAGAGGGCCATTGAAAATTATTAGTAACCATTTCTTCAATTAAAGAATATGCTTCATCAAATGGTTTTGACATTAATGAACCACCAGCAGCAGCATCTATAATAGATCTCAGTGATCTTACTAATCCATTGTAAAATGTTTGAATTTTTAACCAATCTGGTAAAGGATTATGCAGACATTTCTTAAGAAGATCTTTAAATCCTTCCCAGGCTTCATATATTGATTCCCCTTCAAACTGAAAAAAAGATGTAATATCTTTTCTAAGCATAGCAGTTTTTTAGGGTGGAAAATATTTAGCCAAGAATTTTTGTGATAGTTCTCTCCAAGTTTTAATAGATCCAGGTGTTAACGAATTTAACCAAGCCTTGGCTTTATCCTTTAATGAAAAAGGAAAAAGTCTAAGCCTAATAACATCATTACACACTCCGTCATATTTAGATGTAGCATAAATTTCAAAAAAAACTAGCTAGATGTAAATTAGGATCTTCAGTACGTGATCCTCCAAATTGGTTATTTTATACCATTTGGGTAATTGTAGGTTTAAGCTCAAATGACTTAGCAACAACATCAGGATTTTGAATAGTCAAGTAAAGTTCATCTGCTGTCGGATTCACATAATTTTTAAAGGTCTTTGTCGATTTTCATTTATTGAAATATCTAAGTTATTTGCCATTTTTTATAAATTTTTAATTTCTCTTTGTTGTTTTTGAATTTTTCTAATAATACATTCTAATTCTGAATCATAAGGTACTAAACCTTCAAATCCAATATTTCACATAAACAAATAAAGCGAAAAAAGTAAAACACTCTAATAAAAATATTTCTTTTTGGATTTTTTTATTTTTTTTAATAATAATAATTTTTTATGGTATATATATTATTTATAAGTTTTCTAATTTATCAAAACTATTTAATTCAACCATTACCTTCCCCGACAACGGCGTCAAAAACATAATTCTTACTTTGCAATAGTGTCAAAAACTTGACTTTAAAGCAAATAAGAATGCAATTATAATCAATTAATATTCAGATTCTATGAAAGTATATGCATCATTATCAAGTAACAATAGACTTTCTATTTAAGCCCCAAATATCGATCTTACGGGGAATGTTTAAATTGGAAATGACAAATTTTCTAGGAATTCATAGAAAGTCAATGGAAGTCACTGTCACTTAGTTGAGATGTAACAAAAATTAAATTTCTAAACTATTATAAAATCAAATATGCAAAATTTAAAATATTAAATACTAATCTATTAAGTAATCTATGAACTATGTTTATGTAACAAAGATTTTTATGTTAAAAAACATCCTTCCCACTACAATGAGGCTATGGTAAAATGAGATGAGATAAATGTTCATAAAATGTATTATACTAGTGCATAGAAAATCATTGGCTAATCTCAGTGCTTGGTTCCTAAATTGGTGGCTAAGCGTGTTTAGTCCTTAAATCCGTGGCTAGGCTACGAGGATACCGGCTCCCACTCCAAAGCTCCCACTTCCCTTCACCTGAAGGCAAGCTCTGGCTTCCGTTTTTAAACACTAAGACTGAATTGAAGATTTTAGTCTGTCACCCTAAAGGTTCTCCAATTCTACAACCAACAAAGTATATTTTCTTATTTATTTACACTTAATTCCATAAATGTTGTCCTCCTTCATAAAATCAAATGTGATCACGGATCATATGTTTCACAACTCTTTTTAACAATTCAATTGACCAAATCGAAAAGTAAATTAATTTTGGAGATGAAAAATCATCACAATTTATTTAACAATTTAATATTGGCACATTCATATTATCTCTTCGTTTCATCATATCTCATAGTAGGGAGAAAGATAGAGGGAACTGCTCAGACTTCATCAGAAAGAAATAACAAAACACAAATTTTATATATAAGAGAAAGTTCATAGAACACTGATACACAAATAATACTTATCTAAAAACTCTTCTCAAGTATGGAATCGAAGTATTTAACTTTTTGTAACCTTTCCTTAGAAATGCAGGAACAATATATCTCTCACTTTTCTCCTTCTCCAACGCTCTTATAGAAAGTTTCACACTAAATCTCACCACAAAAACTCTAAACTATGAAAAAAAAACTCTAAACTATGAAAATAAACTATGAAACACACTCACTCATTGACTTTAATATGGAAGTGGAATGGAATGATGTGGTACGAAAAATGAAAGTGGATGAGTGAAAAATTAGAGGAGCCAAATTTATGATGAAATTCAGCCCCAAATAGAGACCAAGGTTGGTTCTCCAAGGGGTGCCTCAAAAAACTCTTCAAAAAGTTGTCCAAATACATCGATCCTTCTAGAAACGGGGTATGCACCGCCTTTGGCGCCGTCAGCCCTAGTCTAATGTCATCAACACTAAGTAAAAAAATCTATGCGTTAATTTTTTCTGCGCCGTCAGCGCTGCCCTCGGCACTGCTGCAGCTGAGCATTTCTTCAAAAATGTCATTTTGACTCCAAATTTCATTCTTACTCCAATGAGCATTTCTTCAAAAATGTCATTTTGACTCCAAATTTCATTCTTTTTGCTTTAAGCCCTAAAAATCAACAACCTGCAAGAAAACATCAAAATAAGCAATATCATAGTGCAATATCATAAAAAATAGGTATAAAATATGGGTCCAAAAATGCATATATTTTTGGTGTATCAGTAGGCTCATACGCCTTATTCTCATCCTAAAAATCGGGGTAGGCTCAAATGTCTGATTCTCATCCTCATAATCGGGGTAGGCTTAGACGTCCTATTCCCATCTTTACACTTTGGAGTAGGCTTTGATGCCCTATTCCCATCTTTACCCTTTTAGAGTAGGATTTGATGCCCTAGTCCCATCTTTACCCTTTTGAAGTAGGTTTGGATGCCATTTTCCCATCTTTACACTTTTGGGGTAGGCTTAGATGCTTTATTCCCATCTTTACACTTTTAAAGTAAGCTTTGATGCCCTATTCCCATCTTCACACTTTTGGAGTGGGCTTTGATGCCCAATTCCCATCTTTAAGCTTTTGAAGTAGGCTTGGATGCCCTATTTTCATCTTTACACTTTTGAAGTAGGCTTTGACGCCCTACTCCCATTTTTGCATTCGGGATAGGCTCAAACGTCCTATTCTCATCTCCACCTTTGGGGTAGGCTCAAACGTCTTATTCTCATCCTCACATTCGGGGTAGGCTTAGATGTCCTAAGGCTTAGATGTCCTATTCCCATCTCACTTTCGGAGTAGGCTTAGACGTCTTATTCCCATCGTTACTTTTGGAGTAGGCTTAAACGTCCTATTTCCATCTCCACCATCAGGGTAGGCTTGGACACCCTATTCCCATATTTACATTTTCGAAGAAGGATTAGACGTCCTATTCCCATCTCCACTTTTGGTGCAGGCTCAGACATCCTATTCCCATCTCTACCTTCGGGGTAGACTCAGATGTCCTATTCCCATCCTCAAAATAGGGGTAGGATCAGACGTCCTATTCTCATCCTCATAATCAGGGTAAGCTTAGACGTTCTATTCTCATTTCTGTGCTTGTATTTTCCACTCAATCCGGTTTCCTCGCGAATAATTTTACCTTCTTAAAATTTTAAATTGAAATCCAAACTTTTTTTGATATATTCAACTTGAATCGGTCTTCACTAGGACTACCGATTTTTCCTGATGATTGTGTCTGAAATCTCCTTTCTCTTCCCAACAAGAGTATTTGTTACTCCCCAGAGGAAACAACTGTCACTCAATTCTACACTTTATTTTAGGTATGTTGACTTAGAATCCTATGTTGGTTTTGTTGTTCTCATCGGTCAACGCCAATACGTGCGGTGTGCATGTCCGGCAGACCACATTTATTGGGGGTCCATTTGTTGACCTCTCTTTTGATTTGGGTCTAGCTTTTTCTTATTTAGTAGCCTAGGGTCTAGCAATAGGACTTTTCTGTTGACTATTCTTATAGGACTAGAAAAGAAACCGTCATCATTAGAAATTCTAAACTCTTCTCTGCTCAACTTGAAGTTCCACGGATTGGTCTTGACCTCTTGCACTTGGTAGGTGGGGTCAATATGAGGGAGCTTAATGGGAGTCCCCATAGGACTTCTTGGCCATAAGGTTGACCCTGGGTGTGGTCTGGAGCTAGTTCACTTACATACACTTACTTTCACTCACATTCACTCACAACCCTAACCCAAGCTTGTTGACTTTGATCTCATGATCTTTTGGGAGACTCTTATAAATGGTCCCCTAGACCAACTAGCCCTAGGCTAGGGTCTAGCCAAGACCAGCCCATAGAGAACTCAAATGGAGATTCCATTTTTCCATGGCTCAAATAGGGTGGTTGGCACCCCACTTTCACCAAAATACCAAACTCAACCTTTTGCCCCCAAATCTATCCTACTTACCAAAATACCCCCAAACCCCAAATTTGACCAAAATTATCCAAACTACCCAAGTTTGTCCAAAAATCATTTCAAACAATTTGAAAATACCCAGATTGCTCAAAACTTTCCAAAATAGCCAAAATTACCAAAATACCAATAAATTTGCCAAAATTACAAAAATGCCCTTGGTGGCCCAAACTTTTCCAAAACCCTCAAAATCATCTCAAATCTCACCAAAATCCTTTAATTAAACTGAATTTGATCAATTTGACCAACTTTTACTAAAAGCCCCAAATTGCGCTTAAAGGCCCAGTTTCCCCAAATTCACCCTAAACTTCCATCAATTTGACCCCAGTTTCCCCGTAAATTCAATTCTAAATTCAAATTCATAATGATGAAACTAAATTCAAACCAAATCCAAGCCCAATTGACCCAAATTTGAGTCCTATGTCAACCCAAATCAAAATGCCACCCAAATCCAAGCCCAATTGACCCAAATTTGAGTCCAATGTCAACCCAAATCAAAATGCCACAATTTGGCCTAAAACCAAAATCCCACTTAATTGAAACCCAAATCTTTGCCCCAATTATGCATCATAAACTCTTTGAAAAATCTCCACAAACCAAATTTAACCCTCAATTGACCTTGGCCAAGCTTCAATTTCACTCAAATTCAACCCAAATCCAAAATTCCCAAATTTACCCCAATTTAGCCATGTGCCCAATTTTCACCAAATTGAATGCCCTAACCCCAAAATTGGCACTCAATTAATGTTGAGAGCTCTTCATGACATTCCCCTAGTCCATTATGAACTCTCAATTTGAACTTAACACAACTCTAGCCCAACCTAAACCTAAGTTTAACCCAACATCCCCAAATTGATCAAATGCCCAAAATCCCTCAAATTGAACGTCCAAATCAATTCAAAATCACTCCAAATCTTTTATAAACCACTCATGAAAATCATCCAAACAAAATTTCTCAATAAATTGGGCTCAATGTTATGTCTAGCCTAACTCAAACCCAAGTTCAAGACAATTTAACCCAAATTGAACCGCATGCACCAAAATTGACTAAGCCATGCCAATGTGACCAATGTAATGACACCACAACCACCAAATGGATCGTGGTGACCAGAATAGACCCACATAGCCCACCCTATGGAAGCCATGGACCAATGATCACTTGATTTATGGAATTTTTTCCTTTCTTGGGCCTAAACCAAGAAATCCTAGCCATCATACCAAACCATTAAGGGTTAATCGTAATTAAACCTCTCCCTGGCTCACCTAACTACCTGACCACCTCACCTGCTCTTTCCAGCCACCATAATCGTAATAAAATCATAAAATCAAGAGCCACCTTGCCCAAATTTTTAAACCCAATTACACCCACCCAAGATGGTTAGCTCCAATTAGCCTTGACACATTTCAGCCCTCCACAAAAGTAATTAATTGAACCCAAATTAAAGCCCTAAGCTCCACCCCAAAATCCTCTATTTAAATAGCCCCCTTCACAGCCTAAGGGGAGATGATCCAAATTCTTGGGGAAATTCTGTCAAAATCTCACCAGAGACTCTCCAAGAACTCCTCCACTCACGCCCACCATATACCCTCTCTGGTTCCCCTTATGAGAGCCCACTTTTGAGCTCAAACCAAGATAGATTTCTCCACACCTCCATAGTATACCAACATCCAATTAACTATGCACACACAATCCCCATATTGAAAGGAGTTGATTCCCCACAAAAGCCTCATCCTAAACAGCCTCTAACATAGCTCTAGACCAACACTGAAATCGAGTTCAATCAAAATCATATCTAGACAATTCACCAAGGCTTACGACTTCATCTAAAGGTTTGTTGAGTTGATTCAAAGCTTCCACAACCATCTGATTGAGGCTTCCTCTCTCAGATAAAGGTATTGAACCTCAACCCTAATCCAAGCCTATTTTGATTCTCCATACATAGTTACTATATTTCATACCTTATAAGCCATATAGATATGTTTGTCTTTAGTAGATGAAGGTTTACGAACAAACCCTATGTGATTTGGTTGAGTCTAGCTCAAGATCTTAATGCTTTAGTTTGAACGGCTCAAGGGTTAGGTCACTTAAGGACGATGAATGAGAGTCATCCAATTATGCGATTATTCAATGGACGGAGGAGATCAAGCCGGACGAGCTCTTTGAACAAAAAGGCAAGCCACGTGACAGCTGTGGTAGCTGGCGGCATTAAATGTTGGAGTGTTACATGTAAAGTATGGAGCAAACGAGGATGGCGTGGCACCGTCTGGTTTAAGTAGAAAAATATGGGTTTTCTAAATTTATTTAAATGCCTAAAATTCAAAAATCTATATCTTTCTCTAGAAAAATCATAAATATAAAATAAAAATACCCTCTTGCTCAGTGAATATAGGAGAATAATGTGGACTAAAAATAAAATTTATTTGTTGACTTTCTGATTTTAATGAATTAAATACTCTCTATAGTATTTTAATTCATTATGATCAAACATTGCTCACCATGGCGTGAAACTTTTAGGGTTCATTCCTTGTGACAGAGGGGATATTCTCTGATTTTTCCAAAGCTCATATCTATGCTTCTCTCCTTAATTTTCAAGCTAGGATGACTATTTTGACTTATTTTAATTATATAAATTAAAATACCACTTGGAAAATTGTGGGACTAATTTTAGTAGGTTTCCTATGGTCAGAGAAGCTTAAGAAAAATTTCAGGATTATTTGAATTATTCTGCACATTTCTATAGTTACTTAAATGCATATATATTGCTTTAATTTATGTAATTTGAAAACTAATAAAAATCAATTCCACACTTTGTATAAAAAACATTTTTACCTACTGTAAAAATTTAAAAAATATTTGACTAAGTTTGAGCATTAAAGTTAATTTTCTAAAGAAACTTGTACTTTAGTACAAATATTATTATATTAAAATAAATAAACTTAGAAAAATTATGAAAAGTGTTTTTTGAGTTTCTTGTGATCAGGGCCACTTATGAAAAATAATTTTTTTTAATAAAATACTTGATTTTTTGGCTTTATTTTTAGTTTAAAATAATTAAAAATAATTAATAATCCCAAAAACACCAAAATACTTCAAAATGTGCCTAATTATTCCCTGCTCACTTAGAACTTATTAGGATATTTTTCTTAGTTTTTCTAAGTTAAAAATAAATTTTTAAGGTCTTAAAAAATAATTTTTCTTATTTTCCTATTAAAATAATTATAATAATAAAATTTAAAATCATAAAAATATAAAATTTATTTGTCTGAGCTCTCTAAACTCAGAGAGGTCTAATAAAAATATAAATTTGATTTTGGTAATTAAAACATTATTTTACATTTAATTAAATCATTAAAATTGATTCATAATCAAATAATAATGATATAGATTTAATTCAAAAAAATCATGTAATTTTGTCTAAGTGTTTCTCTGACCTAAGGGGACCTCTAATAATTTTCTCATGAATAAAAACTTTATCTTGGTCAGTGTAGTAAACAAATTTTTAAAATACTCCTTTCTAAATTCAAATAATTATTTAAATTAAATTAAATTTTGAAAATCCACATATTCTCCTTTGATGTTTTAATTTATCCATGGATTGGACACTCTAAAAATTCTCAATGTTGTTTTAATTTTGATTAATGAGTTCTGAGGTGAAGAGTCCCAAAGGCAAATGGGTAACTTTAGATTTTGGTACTTTAATCAAAATTTAGGATTAACAAAGGGAAATGAGTGATTTTGATCCTAATGAATATGTTTGGGTGATTGAAATACAATGGGATTAAAATGTAGGAACTCACTTTCCACCATTTTTATAATAAAAGCAAAATTGTAATTTCCTTAATTATCATGACTTGGAAGTCAACCAAAATTAAACAATTCTCAAGTGATGGGTTCGAGTTAGAAAGATAATATTTCATAAATTTTAAGCCCATAATTTATGCAATGTGATCTTTCAATAAGAATGCATGTCATTTAAATCAAAATTTTGCTAGTTGTCATTTCACCTATTGTGATTGTTCAAGGCTTGGTAGTGACCTAGGCTTGAAATTTAAGCTCATTTAATTAAATTTAGAATATAACATGATTAATGATTAACATTTTTTTTTCTACACTACAAGCCCAATTTTAACTGTGGGTACCAAAACCTTTAATGACTCAGATCTGCCTTAGAGGCACCCACCCACATAACTCTTAAATGAAATATCAATTGATTAATTGAGTGTCCTAGCCTTGGAATAAATAAAACATCAAGTTTCCTTGAGCAATGGGATAACCTTAGCTTAACCTTAAATGATTAATAAAATTATATGATAGTTCAAAATGAACTCAAAATATTTCAAGAAATCCTCAAACTGATTCAGAGTCATGCTTTGAGCACTTTGAAATCTCTTAAATATTTTGAAGGGCAAATTGAACTTGCTATATTTTGTTCTAAAATCATCCACTAAGATCTTTCGAGACTCAATAAAGTCATAACTTCAAACATTTACTCCTACAATTTGAATTCCCTACAAAATTATATACATATTACAGAAGCAAACCTTTCAAGTGGAGAAGCGGGAAGAATCGACAGGTACGCTTTTAAGTTGCTGCATTTACCTTTTCGTACCTCTTGTTTCTTACTTTCATGCTTAAGGTCACCCTGCATGTAAAAAAAAAAGGAAAAAATAAAACTAAACATTAAATAAGATAAAATTCACCGCCACAACAGTCAAAATGTAAGGCAACTCAAAATTTAATAAAAAATAAAATAAAACATAAATTTCAATTAAATTAAAACATCTCTATCGGATAATCAGGAATCCCTCGAAGGAGGTAGCCTACGGTTGCTAACGAGATTGTCCACGATCTAAATGAAAGTATGGAACTCATTATGTTGAGTTTATTAATTTCATTTGGACTAAGTGAATCTGAAGAATAATAGTGGTGTTGGATCGAGGGAACCGTAGGATCCTAACCAGTGTCACTCTAATAAACTTTAACATTCCCCATAATATTTAAATAAAATTAACCTTAGGTAACACTTGATTTGATATCATGACATGACACATTAGAAAACTTAAACTTGCCACGATGAGGAGCTTGGAGCTAGCATTGTGGGCAGTACGACCATCTTCAACAGCAAAACATGTCTACACAAACTAAACCATTCTATAGTATTAAAGAACAAGCCATAGGACTTTGAGGTTGTTCGCCTAGTGCAACAAAAATTCTCAACTTTCATTTAAGCTTTTGTAAGTGTCTGTTATACAATATAAGCCCTAACCTGTTTTAGTATTCCGAGGTTGTCGTTCGTCACGACCTAAATCTTCAGATCTTCTAGGATGTTTGTGTGATTGTTTCACACAATTGTAAGCCCTAACTAGCAAAATTGGTAGATGAAACATTCAAATACTTCTCCTCTAATTGAAACCAAATCATAGGAAAGCTTGGGAATTGACCAAGGTTCTCCTCAAGATCTGTGACATCCCCAAGTCTCTCTTCCTTGGGATTCCGTAATATGTTCCAAATTCTAGCCATTCCCATTTCACATCTCTTTGTTCATCTCATTGAAAAGTCTCATCCCTTTGAAATCGTTGAAGATAATCTCCCCAAATTTTTATCGAGAGTTTTCTTAGGTGACTTCGGTTATCTACGATGAAATTAACTATATGGGCTTACATTTATAATAAACTTTCAAGAACCTAGCTAAATATAAATCCTATTTAATTTTTCATATTAAATAAGAAAACTTGTCGGCTTATAATAAAATGATTTTCAGGCCAAACAAATGTCATATATTTTTTAGTTTATTTGATTGAGTCTCACTCTCAAGTCATGTGTCCATCTTTTGAGAGGGACGCATAGCTTAAAGAGTGGCGCTCTATCATTTAAACTATGAAAAATATGAGATCGGTTTGTTTTCATATTTTTCTAAACTATATATATATATATATATCTATGTGTGTAAATTAAATGTTCATCGAAAGCGGGCGAAGGGAGTTTTATTCCGGCGATCGACAGCTTCCATAGAACGAGTCCCCCCTAAAATTGTGCCAACATAATATATAAATTGCATAAAATGTTCAAAATCATGGATGGGAAATATAAGAGAACAAATGAAACTCCACTATGTTGGGTTACAGGATATGGAGCTTTGCAAATTCTTTTAAAAATTTTAAGAGATCTAATTATTTTTTAATATAAAATGAATTGTAAGTGCTAGAAAGAAATATTTGTAAGATTTTCATTAAAAGACAGTTTCTTCTACTTCAATTAAAAGTCTTTTAAGTTCTAAATGCTCATAAAAAGATTTTTTACTTCAATTAAAAATGTTCTAAAATTAAAAGCCTTTTCAAATTAAAAAATTAGTTTTCTACACCAATTAAAACTACTCTAAAATGAAAACCTCTTTTAAATTCTAAATCTATTAAGAAAAAAACATTTATATTGTAAACTAAATGAACTCTAAGTTTAAAAACTTCTAAAATTTAGAAAGTTTGAAGGAGAAAAGTTTCAATCCTTCAAAAATCTTTTCCCATAAGGTTCCCTTTTAAATAAGAAATAAATTTCTTTAGAAAACTGTTTCAAAAAAGGAAATTCTACTTACAAATTTTAGAAGTTAATTTCTTAAAACTTTATGACTTTCTTTGGAATGAGTTTTCATAATAACTTATCATCTTACTAAGTATATTCCTTAAAACCTAAAAAGGAACATCTCCTTCAAATAACTTATTCTATTTAAATTTCTTTTAATGATTCTTAATGATTATCAAAAAATTGAATTTCCTTTTAAACCCTTTCTATATATCAAAAAATTGAATTTCCTTCATTAAGAATCATTAAAATTTCCTTTTGAGCTTTAGGAATTTCAAAAAATTGAATTTCCTTTGTCGTTGTAAAATTTCCTTTCTATAAATCATTAAAAATTGAATTTCCTTTTGAGCTTTAGGAATTTCAAATAAAATAAAAATTCGTCAAACTTCTTTCACTTAGCCTTGACAAGACTTATATATCCACTTAGATTGAGTGACAACATGAATGAATACATTTCTCCCCAAAAACGAATAAATTCATAGCCTCAAACTCTTGAGTATATAAGTCTTGGGTTAACTTAATCTAAATAATACATAATAAGGATAAACTTAATTTCCCAAATACTTTTGAATGTCAGTATTATTTTTTGAAAGAGCTAAATACTTTTATTTGAAAAGAATATTTTTTAATTCTTTAATTAGAATAAAATTAAACCTTGATTATGATAATATAAATTCTTAGATTCATTTGTCCAGAATATATTACTTAACAACAATTAAAAACTGAGAAAGGAGAATAAAACTTTAGGAAGAAACTAAAATATAGAATGAAAATATAATATTTGATTAATAATTTCGCCATAACTTTACTTAGAATGGAAATATAACCAAACAACATCAAGAAAATCGTTGATTTGTCATCATGACTGATGATTTCTAGGAGAAAACAAATCATTATTAATTATCAAACCCTACAAAATAATTAGAATCCAACATTTCAGCTAATTATAAATTGTACCATAGGATAGTTTCAAATTATGCCCCAATGGTAGCAAACATAGAAGAAAACCTAGCTCCATACACATATCCTATATTAGTCCAATGTTAAGGCCCTAGGTTAGTTTTAGGCTCCCCCATAGAATTATAAATATGAACTACAACCAATAAAGAAAAATTACCTAACCCCAATGACTATCCTAGAATGAAGTAGCCCATGCTATGGATGAAGATTCTCACAATAAGTTTTTAGAGGGAATGACTACAATAAATTGATGCAATAACAATCTGGGAGAACTCCTATTACTCTACTGATTAATAATCTGAGGCTACCACTATAATTGAGATGCCATTGGCATCTTTACAGGGTGCGTTACTCCTAAATTTAAGTTAGGTCGGCTATAGTTTCCTAATTGGAGGTTTGTAGGTAGGTTTGTAGGTTAGGGCTTCACCTTCATCTATAAATCTTATCCTTTTTCTACCCTTTAGACTAGGATATCTCCAAAATCAATCCCAACCTCATCTAAACTTGTTCAAAGAGAAAATCAAACCCAATCCAAATTTATTCATAAACCTAATTCAACCTTGATTCAGACATATACAACACCTAACTATGAATCCAAAAACTCAAATATAATTTCTAAACCTAATTCGAAATCCACTTCAACTCCTGTAAACCAAATCCAAATTTAATTTAAAATATAATACATTTAAGATCTAATCAAGATCAAATCCACTCAAGTCCAAATGTTTTATTAAATTAATCCTTTAATTCAAGCTCCATGTCGTCATCCTGGTTATCAATAGTTGGGCTCAACCCTAAGGTTTATATCTTTTTTAAAATTTAAGTGAAGTCAACCTATTTGATCTTGTCCTTTCATCCAAGTCTTCAAATTTTTTTCATTCAATAAATGTTTCATTAATGAATAGGAAAGATGTAAGATTTATCTCTAATTGAGAGTTTTCTCAGGAGTAATTCTTGAGATGTAATTATCTATGAAGAAACCCCTTCATAGGAATACCAGACTCTAGAATTAAAATAAACCTATTTTCGCCGATCCATATATCCCAAAGAATTTTCTCATCTAAATTATTAGATCCATTCAAAGGTAATAATACATCTACCTTTCAAGATAGTATATTACTCTTCAAATTCCTTATCCGATCATTTATATTGAAGCCTTTTGAGATCTATGGTGGCCACCAATCAAAAAAAATTTCACCAATGCAAGCAACATAAGAAAAATAAGTAAAATAAGCAGTGTTCAGGAGTTCTAGATTATGTAGTAACGGAGAAAAAAATTTTATAAGATTGCTCGGATATCCCACATGAGCATTCTAAAATTAATAATCCATATGCTATTGATTTTGTAGATGGTTTTTTTCATCACTTTGCAATGTTATACTCTATTGACCAGCCTCTTCTAGAAGTTAAAAATTTTAAGCTTAATTTTTCTCCATATGGACTTGCAAAAGAAAAATGAAAATCCTGTAGGGCCTACCGTGGCTTTATGATGTCCTTAGTGGAAGTTCTAATTCCTAACTTAGTTACTTTTCAAGTGAGAAGATCAATTGTTATGTGTAATGCTATAGTAAGTCATTTATAAAATAATACAAGTACATCTGGAAGTTCGTACTAAGAAAATTTAAGATGCAAGAAGAACCCGATTGAAATTTGATAAATGAAAAGTTTACGAAAGACAAAATCTATTTTGTGAAAACATTAAAAACAAACATGAAGCTTAGCTTACCTAACATAATTTACTATGTAAGTGAGGTTACCAAATTTTGCTCTTCCCCACAATTGGAGAAGGCGTGATTGAAAATTTCGGAATAGTTGCTCAGTCTTCCACTAGTTTGGTAGTAATCGTCTTATAGGGTGATGAAGATATTCAAAAGAGAATGGTCAGGTAAGGGTGGTTAAACACCAATAACTTGGAGACCGATAATAATGTGATATATGTGTTAGCCATTGAGCAGAGTTTTAGAGTTCTTCAGATTTTCAAGCTTCGTCGAATTTCAAGGGAAAGCTCACTTAAAGCAAAGAGAGATGTTTCCTTTATAAATTTTAGAGTGAGGTAGTTTTTTTGGTTATCTTAGAAAATATCTCAAAACATATTATCAAATGACCCATATTTTTTCTTATTAATATGAACTATATATCTTTATAAATTTTAGAGTGAGGTAGTTTTTTTGGTTTTCTTAGAAAATATCTCAAAACATATTATCAAATCACCCATATTTTTTCTTATTAATATGAACTATATATTTGTTATTTATGTGACTTAGTAACTCAAAAAGTGAGTGATCTTAAGCTCTTTAGAACGTTAATTGATTGGATTTTTAGAATGTAAAATTCACACTCTATTATTCTTTCATTAATATTTTGAAGTTTTCAAACATGCGTTGATTTTAATTCAATTGGACTCAAATCTAAGAACTTTTTTGTCATTGTGCTTTTCTCATTGTGACTTCTAGTATGATTAAAAACTAGCCAATATTAGCATCTAAGAACTTTTTTGTCATTGTGCTTTTCTCATTATGACATCTAGTATGATTAAAAACTAGCCAATATTAGAGTTTGAATTGTTTTGAGTTTTCTTATAGAAGTTTATAGCAAAAAAATCTATATATTTGTATTTAATTGGATGACTTTTATGATGAAATATCAGGATTTGCAAATTATTTGTAGTTAATACTTAATATAAATATGTATCATGGAAAAAAAAATTGAAATGGGCATACAAGCTCAATATGCAAGAATGAAAAATATGGCGTCGAGAAATTGGGCAAGGATGCTATAAACACATTTTGATCTGGATGAATTTTAAACCTGTAGATTTGCTTATAATACGTTTAATGCACAAGTAATCAATTAACTCTTGTAATGCACTCATCTCAAAGATGAACTAATGATTAAAAAAATTTTGACTAAAATTTCGTAGACACTTTTCTCGAAATTTTTAGTATGAAATATTGTCGTATTTTTCATAATATTTTAAGTGGGTAGTCAACCAACTTTTGTATTACACTTATCTCAATGAAAATTCATGTTTTCTAAAATTTATCATAATTAAATTTTGGTAAGGATATTCTTATCTATCTTTTATTCCAAATATCATTTAGACTCTAGTGTAGTTAACACATCAATATCAAGTTTAGAGCTCATTTTCAGGTTTGGCGGATTGTAGATTTCATTAATTGAAACTACAGATTGCCATTGTACATGTATTTGGAGGTTGTTGTGCCAAACCATTTTGACATAGTTATAGAATCTGCAATGACTTCCTGTATTTACTGCTTACGAAAATACGTAGTAGTAACCACGAGGTAAATCAAACTTAAAAGGAATAACTACAACATTCAGCCCCTTTAGTATGCCCTGCAAAAAGTAGGATAAAGAAGGACAATAAATTAAAGAAAAGGTATTTGTCAATCATAGAATGCCGAAAACACGGCAGGTCTTAAGACTGTAAAACAAGCATACTAAATGGAAACCTTTTTTTCTTAATAACATTTTTTTATAATAACAAAAATGCCACTATCACATACCTATATTACCGTTTTTATACGTAAAATATACAGAAGTTGGTACACGACGAAAAGTTAGTGGCTTTCCATCTCCTACAATTTCCTTGCTACTCATGTGGGAAATTATGTTGGTCTAATAAACATTTTCGCAACGCCATATCACAACATAAATGTTGCGGCCGTTCCAGTAAACCACCAAACAAGCATAAAGAGCAAAAATCCAACAACAAATGATAACTGTAGTGTAAAAAAATTTAAGAAAAAACCAACTCTTCGAGTTCCCTAATCATGTAAATCTCCTTTTA
The DNA here is from genome assembly GCF_001263595.1 of Phalaenopsis equestris. Classification (NCBI taxonomy): domain Eukaryota; kingdom Viridiplantae; phylum Streptophyta; class Magnoliopsida; order Asparagales; family Orchidaceae; genus Phalaenopsis; species Phalaenopsis equestris. The sequence continues at coordinate 946 of NW_018239377.1, read as the reverse complement.
CGATCATGATGTAGATTTGATGATGGATTTTAAAGGATGTGTATTTATTGTCATTACAACTTATGCCAATTTACTGATAGAAAAAAAAATCATTAAATGAAGTAAATTAATTATCGAAACATAATGAATAATAATATCAATAGATAGTATAATTCATCACTCAAATATACAAAGAATTAAAAAAGAACGAAGAATAGAAGAATAGAAGATGAGAATAACAATAAAACTCTTTTGCTGACTGGGAGAGGAGGATTTAATATTGGATATTAGAAATATAAAGTCAAACGTAAGACAACAAACAGTGCGAAAGTAAAAGGAAGATGGTTTTAATTGTTCTTGTCCTCTAGGCCGGCAGTGGTTACTGGAATTTTTTTACTATTAAAATTTCATAATACAAAAATGATTGGACGCATCAAAAATAGTTTAGTAGAGAACCAAGTTTCTAGAAAAACGTACAAAAATTTGAGAATCGTGGTAAATATAAAAAATTGTCTCGAATCATTCCTGTACTGTGTTGCATAAATTAATAACTTTATCAATATAACACACACACACACAAAATTAATAACTTTATCAATATAACACACACACACACACATATAGGCACACACACACTCACACACACAAACAATTTTTAATTTCAGAAATTTTCAATTTCTTTGTACACTGTTGTTTTAAATTTATACTTTCCTCTTTAAAGTGCTAAGTGTTCTTTATCATAGTAGACTTTCCCTCGTATAGAAAGAAAGTCCCACTTCATGAAAAATTATCATAATAGTATATGCAAACAAAAATAACTGAATAGAATAGTGTTTTTGCTCATAAGCTAATTAATACTTATACTTCCCACCTGACACCAAAATTTCAATTTCTAAGAAAGACACAATCTTTCAAAAGAAGCAAGGAAAATACATTTGGAAGGACAAGATTAAATAGAGCTTAATAG
>NW_018239376.1:0-345 GCF_001263595.1 Phalaenopsis equestris | reverse complement strand
GACAAAAAACACCACTGAAATACATCAGACTTAACTGACAAGGTAGAGGGTGATATTGATGTAATTGTAAAGGTAAACCATCTATGATAATAAATAAGAACTGTTTTGTGCCCTCTTTCTAATATTTTCTCTCAAACTCTTAATTCTCAGGGCGTGCTACTACGACAATTTAGAATTTAACGTGTGTGTGTGTGTGTGTAACCAAAACTTTTTACATTTATAGCAGCCACAAATTTCACATCACATGAACACTAAGTTTAACAATAGCAAAATACACACATCTATTATAGGCAAGATGGCATATACTTTAAAAAATTGAATTTTAGGGGTCAGACATGCAAATAC
>NW_018239375.1:4900-5138 GCF_001263595.1 Phalaenopsis equestris | reverse complement strand
TCTTCTTGCAGACTGCTGGCTTTATTGAGTAGCTTTTCAAAGGATTTGATGGTATTGATGGTGAGTCCCTTCAGCATGAAAGCTACTAGCCCATGAATGCTCTTGAGTAGAATCTCAATCGCTTGATGTTTCTATAGTTGAGGTTCACACTTCATGCGAAGGTTTCTCCACCTCAAAATAAAGTCTGTTAAAGTCTCATTGGGCTTTTGCTTTTCCATCATGAGCTCTCCTATAGACA
>NW_018239375.1:0-804 GCF_001263595.1 Phalaenopsis equestris | reverse complement strand
TGTTTGTGATTAAATTTTGAGGTGTTTTATATTTTGAATGTTGTGGTGGAGAATTTTATCTTGGTTGATTTTTAATTTTGATTTTGGTTATGGTTAACATGCAAGTTTATGTAGGTAAATGCAAGCATGAAACATGTAAGGAAAAGGGCAGAAGAAAGACGGTACTATAATCTGTAAAAGCGTACCTGACGAGTCTTCTCGTTTCACCACCTGGTTAAAAATGCATGTGAGGGCATTTATGAAGAGCAGGAAAAGTAGAGTTCTGGGGGGTTTTCCTAACTCTATGCCGCATTTTGGTGAGTCCTTAAAAGTTTATTTAAGGATTATTTCATTGAGCGAAGCATATTAAGTTTAATAGGCTTCTGAGGTATCCAACAAGTTAAGAGGGGGAAGCAGGTCCATGCCTCTCTCTCACCAACTAGTGAAAAGCCTCGAGTCCATTTGTACTCATTATGTTGCTTAACGGTTCATCCTGTGAATACCCTTATTACTCAGTGAACGTTGATGTCTCAATTATCCCTAAGAAAGGGGTACTTATCATTTGTCATTCAATTTAAGAATTATGTGGGTGAAGACCCTTAAAGGGGCAATTTAGTGTAATATTACTAACTTAGCCAAATTTTAATCCTAATTGGCTTAGTGGCGTTTCAAGGATATTAGATTTAGTTATGTTTATTTCTCTAATCCTCATTTAGTCAATTTTGATTTAGCCTAAGTCACCACTAAGCCATTTAGACCTAGGAGAGTGTCTTGATTAGTTTTGAAAAGCGTTAAGCTTTAAGTTGTCATGATTCATGATTTGGA
>NW_018239374.1:0-907 GCF_001263595.1 Phalaenopsis equestris | reverse complement strand
AGAAATCTTAAACATTTCTAATCGTATACATGATTACTTCTTATTGCACATGATTCCTTCTTAATTGCAAGGAGAAAAAAAAAGAAAAACTACTCAGAATTCATGGGAATAAAACAACAGAACATGATTTATATAAAACTTCAAGTTTACATAATAAAGCAAAACTTAAACAAAAATACAAGGTGCTTATCTTAAAACTTCTCCCCATGCCAATCCATTGGAGTTTCTCTGTTGTCTTCTTCCTCCAATAAACACAAGAAGTCTGACACTAAAAAGACTCTCACTCACACACCCACACGTAACACACTAAGTCTAAAGACATCCACCAAAAGCTCTAAATAATAACCCCTTCATCCAGCCAAAGGTCTCTTTAAATAAAGCACTAAAAATCGCTAAGGAACTTCAAGCACCTCTTCAAAATTTGTTTGAATTCAATGTCAAAAGGTTTAAACCGTTTCTGGCGTCTAGGCGCCCAACTGTGGCACCTAGGTACTAGCCTTCTAAAAGCCAAAAATAACTACTTGATGCCTAGGCGCCAGTTCCTGGCGCCTATGTGCCAGGTTAATTTTTTTTTCCTTATCTTCAGTTGACCTTATTTTGCTCCATTTTTTTTCTTTTGCTTTTAAACTCCATTTCTTATACCTGAAACAAGAAACACACAAAATATATTTTATTAAAGTACAATATCCTTAAAAATGAGCATAAAATGACATAAAAAGTATGTAATATTAAGAGGTGTGAATTCCCCCAAACTTAAACGTTACTTGTCCTCAAGTAACTCATCTATTTTGTAACATAAAATATTTTAACTTATAGTTGCGGGTTTCATTAAAAATTAATATATTTTTGTCCCACAAATGTATTAGTGAAAGTTTAGAAAAATTTTCAATAACTCAAGATAAAACTA
>NW_018239373.1:0-1486 GCF_001263595.1 Phalaenopsis equestris | reverse complement strand
CAAACTCCTTGAAGTTCCTTTGAATCTCTTCCTTTTTTTTACGGAACACAGAATTCTTCTTCGAAGTGGCAAGGAGGAAGAAATCTCTCACTTTCCCTCCACTCTTACAATCTCTAGAAGAATTCCTTACAACCTAACCCTAAATGGAACTCTCTACACTACTTTGAACCTCTCTAAAATGATGAAACTTTTCTAAAATTGTTGAGAGAGTCTTCTAATTTTCAGCTAAAATGTTCTTTTAAAGTTGTAGAGGATTTTTCCCAAGAGTTGCCTAAGCATCCCTCCAAAATTCATCCTCATCCAATGCATTGTTGGACATAACCACCGATCTTGCCATCGGCGGCCTCACCATCGGAGGGCCTCTAAAATATTTGGTCTGAGTCTCGAGAAATTCTCTCCATCGGCGTCCTAGTTCAAATCTCCACATTTTGGTCCTTTTTGCTCCAAATTCGCTCCTTTTAGCATCTTTTTGCTCCAATGACCATAATTCATCCTTCCTACAACAAAACATCAAAAATACCCTTCCTTAAAGTGTAATATCATTAAAATCAGTGTAAAATAGGTATGAAAATCTCAATATATTTTTTTTGGTCATGAATCCAACAAAAATGGATTAGTCAGTCAAACTTGAGTATGCTTTGTGGGCTTATAGGAATGCATGAAGAACTCCTATAAGAATATCCCCATATAGGTTAATATTTGGGAAAGTTTGTCGCTTACCAGTTGAACTTGAGCATAAAGCATATTGGTCAATTAAAGAGTTTAATTTTAATTTGAAAGATGCTAGTGAGAAAAGATTATTGCAATTAAAAAAGCTTGAAGAGATAAGAAATGAATCTTATGAAAGTGCTAAGATTTATTAAGAAAAGATGAAAATATGGAATGATCGAAGGATTCTCACTAAAAATTTGCAGCCAGGGCAACAAGTTTTGTTATATAATGCAAGGTTAAGATTATTTTCAGGCAAACTTAAGTCCAGGTGGATGGGCCCATTTGTTGTGATAAAAGCTTATCCTTATGGAGTTGTGGATATTAAAGATCATAAATTGAAAAAATATTTAAAGTGAATGTTCATAGAATAAAACCTTATTTTATAGGGGTTCAATATAAATTTAATGAAGGAATGATGTCGGGTCAACCAGAATAAGCACTAGTTACGTCGGGCTGACAACGTAAAACAAAGCGCTTTGTGAAAGGCAACCCATAGTTATCAGTGTGTTTTTTTTTGCTTTGATTATCAGTTGCGTGTCATTAAGAAAAATTGGGATAGTATTTTTTAGACTATTATGTGTTAGCATTGATTTTAAGACTTTATTTAGTGACCTAGACATGTTAGAATGAGAATTTGGATGTTTAGTAAACTGGTGCAAAATTAAGCATTAGCACTTAAGCACCAATATCTGGTGCTTAAGCGCGACGATTAAAAACCATGTGCAAAATTAAGATTCTATAAGGTTTAACTGTCAATTAGTTTGTAAAAATGTGC
>NW_018239372.1:0-1182 GCF_001263595.1 Phalaenopsis equestris | reverse complement strand
GCTCAATCCTCTCTTCCATAGGTCTATAATCAACTCCTGCTAATCAACTCCTGCCTGTTCACATGGTGTGAAGATCAGTACAGGGTGAGCTAAACCATAAGTGGTCTCTCCCAAAGAAATAGATCGAGTGTTCTTATAAATAATAGAGCCTACATTTATCCTCATCGCCTGCTGGATACAGAAGTTCAAGGTGGCTCTATTCTTTGTTACCTCACTATGATGATTTCTTGGTATCATTCTTCCAAAAATAAAGTAGTTCCAGACCTTAGATACTACATTAAGCATAGAAAGAGGAAAGTTTACTTTAACTCCATTTTTGACTTTCCAAGTCCCTCTTCCATCAGTAAGAAATAAAATAACCTCATCTAAGGCCTCATTAGTAGCAGAAAATGATTTATACTGGCAACTGTAAACATCTTCCAACTGATAAAACTCATTAATTTTACTTCGAGAAAACTCCACTTTTCTCCCACGAACAAAAACAAAATCGTCGGAAGCTTCAGTAAAGTTGGCATAGAATTTCATCACTACACCAATAATCGCATCAGCAGTAAAATAACATAAATTTTCCCATTATCGAGCATTGATTAATCACTCGACTTCTCCTCCTGAATTTTTAAAACCACGATCCGAAATTACTTTTTTATGCTCAAGTAGACTATTGAAACAAGCACTAGCCCTGAAGCTAACAAATTTTTGTTCATCAAAATCTACTTTTCTCTTTCCTTTGTTTGTTCTAGGTGTCATGGTAAATCTAGAAAAATAAAAAAAAAATTGAATAAATTCCAGAAATTCTAAAAATCACAAACTAAAATGCTTTAAACTTAAATCCACTAAGTAAGAGTTCTTCACCAAAGGATTTTCTCAAAATCTCTCAAAATTCTCAAAATCTCTCAACACCAAAGGATTTTCTCAAAATCTCTCAAAAAAAATTCCAAAATTTTCGGATCTAGGCAATGTGAGATAAATCCTTGGTAAAAATCAAAATTTTTTTAACTTAAAATGTAGCTCTTACCTAGAGAAGATGAAATCCAAAGTTCCTTTGCCTCAAAATCACCTCAAATCCAAGCAAATGCAAGCCCTAGGTGCGAAAAGTGGAGGTTGAGGGTGACTCAAAGGGTAAAAAAGGTGGTTTATGATGAAAATTGTGAATTTAAGGAGTTAAAGGCTGTTCTCGGGTCG
>NW_018239371.1:1211-1816 GCF_001263595.1 Phalaenopsis equestris | reverse complement strand
AAAATAGAAAGATAAGAGAAAATATATCAGAGATGTTAGAGAGAGTAAAAAAGGAAGATAGATGGAAATAGAGAGATAGAGAGAGAGAGAGAGAGGAAATGAGATAGAGAATGGAAAAAAAGGGCTATAAGGAGGGAGGGTTTGAGTGTTGTAATGTGGTAGACAATGAAAAAGAGGGAGTGTCTGAGAGAGGGCAAGAAAGAGAGAGATGGGGGGAGAGACAAAATGTGAGTAATATAGAGTGAGAGAGTAAAAGAGAGTGAGAGAGAAAGAAGATAGAGTGAGAGGGATGATAAAAGAGGGATAGAGCAAGAGAGATGTATAAAGCGAGGTAGGACGGGAGAGTGACATAAAGAGGAAGAAAGTGAGGAAAGGAGAGAGATATGTAGAGATTGCAAAAGAGTGGTGTGGGAGAGATGAGAGAGAGCAATAACAACTGAGGGAGAGAATGTGAGAGAAAGTGAGGAATAAATATAGAAAAAGAGAGATAGAGAGATAAGAGAAGAAGAAATAAAGATGGAAATAGAGCAAAAAAGAGAAAGAAAAAGGAGAGAAAGAGAGTTAAAAAAGAGAAAAGAAAAAATGGACGAGGTTAAGAGGAAAAG
>NW_018239371.1:0-1040 GCF_001263595.1 Phalaenopsis equestris | reverse complement strand
TCCCTCCCAAGCTCCCTCTCTCCTTAATTTTCTTCTTATTCATCCTCATCTCTATTATTTCCTTAACTTTCATTATCTTTTCTTTCTCTCTCTCTCTCTCTCAATTCTCTTTATCTATTTCCCTCCCAATCTTAAGCCTGCCCTTTTTCTTCTTGTGATCTATCCCTCTCCGTTCCAACCTCATTAACTTTCACCATCTCTCTTCTCTACCACATTTTCTCTCTCTTCCCCTTTCATGCCTTTTTCCTAACTCTCTTCATCACTCCCTTCCTCCCTCACTATCGCTCGTTCCCTCCCTCACTCTCTCACTTCCTCTTTCTTGTGCTCTTTCATTTGCTATTCATCCCTCTCTCTCCCATTCCCTACCTCTTTGCCTCACTCTCCCTCTATTCCCCTTCCATTGAATATATTTCACTACTATATATATATCTTCTTTCTCTCTCCCTTTATGTGTCATCCGCTTTCACATTTTCTCTTTCCCGTTCTCTCTTACCCTCCACTCTCTATCTCTCTCCCTTTCACATTCTTTATCTATTTCGTTCTCTCTTCTTTATTTTGTCTGTCTCATTTGCTTAATCTATTTTACTCTCTCTTCTCCCTCATGTTTTTTTCTCTCGATCTTCTCTTTACCTCTACACCCTCCTCTCATCCTCTATCTCTTGTCTTTTCCTCCCACAATCTCTCTCCCTCTCCCTTTCTCTTTCTCAAATTCTCGCTTCTCTGAATCTCTACTCTCTTCACTCCCTCACCATCACTCTCTCTCCATATCATTCAGTATCGCATCCTCTCTCTAATCTCTAATTGCTTCTTGTTTCTCTCCTGCTCTTTCTATCTCTTGCTCCCCTCTCTTCTTTCACTCTCTCTCTCAAATTTCTCTCTACTTCCTCTCTCTATCTCTATCTCCCTTTATCCCTATCTCCTTCTCCCACACTTCCTCTCCCTTTATCTCTCACTCTTTCTTTCTTAACATCCCTCTTTTCCCCTCCCACCCTCTCTCTCACTCTTTTGCCCTCTATCTCTCTTTCTCTCACTATTCTCTC
>NW_018239370.1:0-580 GCF_001263595.1 Phalaenopsis equestris | reverse complement strand
CCATCTTCACTTGGTAAAGCTCCAAATGTTGTTGTACTTTTAGTCGTTTTCCCTGAAGACTCTCTAGTTCTTCAAGTCTGAGTTTTGCACTTTCTTTCGTTGTGAGTTGATTGGCAACGACGACTCTGAGAGATGGTGTCTGGATTTCTAGCGGTAGCACGGCCTCAGCTCCATACACGAGCATATAGGGTGTACACTGAGTGGGAGTCCTGAAAGTCGTCGATAGACCTTCTTGTGATGTGGTGTGCCTCAAGCTTGTCTTCTGGTAGCTTTCCAGTATGCAATTATTCTATTAACGGCTTGCACCAATCTTTTTTGATGTGTTCTTTTTCAAGCTTTTGTAGAGTTTCAAAGTCGATCCGAGACAAGACTTCTCTTTTCTTCTTTTCCAAGCTTTTGTAGAGTTTCAAAGTCAATCCGAGACAAGACTCCTCTTTCTTGCACTGTGACTTCAATGGAATCTTCCGGGGGACATGTCATTTCCTTAGAAAGTTTTGTTAGAGCGTCGACATGGGCATTATATCCCCTATGTATCTGGTAGAAAATCACATCAGGAATCTGCTCTAGGAGTTTCATCGTG
>NW_018239369.1:0-287 GCF_001263595.1 Phalaenopsis equestris | reverse complement strand
CTTCTTTTCCTTATAATGTTGTTGGCATCATCATAGAAATCCAAGTTGATGGCGAGTGGTGTACTGTGGTACTCGAGGGTCGGTTCCTCACTTACGATGCTATCATAATCGGTGGTGTCCATATCTTCTTCATTCTCATCGGTATGTTCATTAGGCTTAAATATGATTTGAAGATCAGTTTGGGAATCAAGATCAGAGTTAGATTGACCAAAGTCAGTTACGTTATCACTAGAAATTGTTAGAACGTAGTCAAAATCATAATCATGATATTCAGAAGACCCCGGTAG
>NW_018239368.1:0-469 GCF_001263595.1 Phalaenopsis equestris | reverse complement strand
ACATAAGAACTGACTGGTATTTATGTAAATCTTTCTTAAAAAAGATGCAAAAAATTGAAAACTTTTCAGTTCCAACTTATGGCAGGGGTATTACATATACAAGGATTTGGTTTGTTATGGCAGTCTTAGATCTTAGGAATAAAACAGAAAATTGGAGTTTGGAATTAGCAACTTCAAATAGATAAACATTATTTATTCTGACCAAATAAGTGATTTATAAATCTTTTTTTTATTTTTTATTTAACAGAGGACTATTTGTGTAAGACTCTCTATAGTTTGAATATAATTAAATATAACATTTTAACCACACAAAAATTTAAATATTACATTTGAAAAAAGTAGTTAAAATGTTATATTCAATGTTTTGAGTGGCTGGTACGTAAGAAACCCAAAATAATAATAGTTTCCAAGGAAAGAAACCTTGTCTTGATATTATAGTATGTTTCATGATAAAACCCTAATAAAATGA
>NW_018239367.1:0-1937 GCF_001263595.1 Phalaenopsis equestris | reverse complement strand
CCCTTTTAAAACTTATCATAGAGGATTACTATATCTAGATTAATTTTCTTATGATTTTGAATTCATCATCACTTCCACAAATGGCAACAACTTGCATCATCTCAAATAAAGTTTATCATTGTTTTGATCATTGCATAAATTAGTTCACTCCATTGCTAAGACCAACTATCACTCAATGATAAGGAACAAATTAAAGGATCAAATTTGTGAGAGATTTATTTTGAGATGAATATGAGTCAAATTTTGATTCAATTCAATATATTTATTCCAAAATATTTTATTTTATGTGGAGATGAGTGTTTAAAATTTGATTTTCAATATTTTTTTTAATTTTTCTTTTTTGTAATTTGAGAAATTCATTATAGAGAATTGAATCTAAATATATAATTTATTTATGAATGTTATATATGATGTACTTTATCAAATATGTTGAGAAATTAATGAAATTAGGGCGAAGAAAAACAGGAATCGACACAAATCCAGAAGAACATACAGAGATTTACGAGTTTCGGCAAAGATGCTTACATCATCGGGAGCAGAGCGATGACTTACTTTTCAATATTCAGAAAAGAGTACATAATACAGGATTCAGAATCTCAGAGACTTACCTAGGGTTACAAACATGACATATATATAACCCTATAGTACAATATGCAATTACTTAAATCACCAATGTACCAAACCTTGAGAAGTTGCCCCTGCACCCCCAACCGACATAATGAAACTCCCTCGATTGGACGGATTCTTCCGCTCCACTCCTCTCGTGGGCTCCGCTCCGCTCCAGCATCTGTACCATTTTAGGTAAATGACAAAATATAATATTTGGTTTAATAAATCATCTTCATCATGCCACACAATGCCTGTGTATTTACAATAGTGATTATGTTTATATGTCTCATGCACTTTATAAATATTAGTTGTTGTGTTTAGCGATCATTTCTTACGGTTTTATGTAAGTCTTAATTAGTAAAAGATGACATACTGCTATTTATAGTATATTGTACATTCTTAAATTTTACCTTGGTCAGATCACATCGACGGGCCCGAGCTGTCGGTCGCTGGCAGGAATTATTGATCGCGATTGACCGATCAACCTTCCTTCAATGTGTTCGACGAATGCACTATTTTAGCATCATATGATGTCCGTGTATTGACTATTTTTATAATTTTAAATATTTTAGATTTGGAGATATAAAATTATGTATAAGCACTCATAGAAATTTATAATCATTTTAGGTTTTAGAAATTTAAAAGCTCTCAAAGCATGATTAATCACTAATTGTGAATTAATATAAATTTTAATATTATTATTTTTGTTAAAATTTCTAATTTTAAGGCAAATATCAGAGATTTATATTCTGCCTCATCATTTGTACAAAGGATTGATAAAATTTATGAATATCACAATCATGAAGGCTAAGCAAATTCCTTATGAAAATATTTCTTTTGCTTTAGAACTGGTGTGATCGTGGTTTTTGTTGTTTGTGAATTTTTTGTGAACCTAAATAAATACATTTTAACATGGTTTATGCGAGGGGAAAGATGTGAATATGTCTGTTGAGCATATTAATGCCCCGTGTACTTTAACTGACTGACCCAATCATTTCTATCACAATTTCAGACCAACACATGAACCAGACTTTGAACAAAATTATTGTGTTCTTGACTAATGAGAACGGGGGAGTGCATGAACTGTGACGAAAAGAAAATCAATTTTTCTTATGTTGCCTTGAATGTTGAGGCCATTTTATTTTGTCAAAATCCTCCCTTCCACTAACACTAACTTGAGTGAGGTGTCCCATGAGTGTGTTGTTCTCAATTATTCCATTCAAGGGGAAAACACCATTGATGTTGGAGAGATGATAAATCAACCCAAAAAAATATGATGAATTTTGGACCAATTATTTGGTTGGGGTGTCTATCAACCATCTTTGTTC
>NW_018239366.1:0-1710 GCF_001263595.1 Phalaenopsis equestris | reverse complement strand
GCTATGATAAGAAATATGCAACATTTACATACATAACAACTGATTCCTAGTATTTACATAGCTAACATCTTTTTTTTTTTATTTATACCATTCAATTCTCTTACGTCACATAAAAATATCAAAATTTTAGCTTTTAAATAGTGAAAAACACCCTTTTTTTAATGCAATGTAAGGTGACAAGTAAAAATTGAAGCTTAGGTGTAAGATATGTAAATACACCTAAAATTTTGATATTTATACTTATAACATATGTTTATAAGAAGGTATTGAAGGGTTACAGGTAAGTTACAGAGATGTTACAGGGGGTATAACGCTGATATAACCCCTCAATACCCTCTCAATAATCTCCGATGTACGCAGCTCTGCAAACGTCTTATATACTCAAATTTTTCTCCAGCTATGATAAGAAATATGCAACATTTACATACATACCAACTGATTCATAGTATTTACATAGCTAAAATCTTTTTTTTTTATTTATACCATCCAATTCTCTTACTTCACATAAAAATATCAAAATTTTAGCTTTTAAATAGTGAAAAACACCCTTTTTTTTAATGCAATGTAAGGGGACGAGTAAAAATTGAAGGTTAGGTGTAAGATATGTAAATACACCTAAAATTTTGATATTTATACTTATAACATATGTTTATAAGAAGGTATTGAAGGGTTACAGGTAAGTTACAGAGATGTTACAGGGGGTATAACGCTGATATAACCCCTCAATACCCTCTCAATAATCTCCGATGTACGCAGCTCTGCAAACGTCTTATATACTCAAATTTTTCTCCAGCTATGATAAGAAATATGCAACATTTACATACATACCAACTGATTCATAGTATTTACATAGCTAAAATCTTTTTTTTTTATTTATACCATCCAATTCTCTTACTTCACATAAAAATATCAAAATTTTAGCTTTTAAATAGTGAAAAACACCCTTTTTTTTAATGCAATGTAAGGTGACAAGTAAAAATTGAAGCTTAGGTGTAAGATGTCTAAATACATAGGAATTGAGTGGTATTTAGATAAATCTTCCAAAAACTAATAGGGAATTTGCATGCATACCACATCCTTATGCAATTACTTGTAACACCTAAAGTTTTGATATTTATAATTATAACATATGGTGTTGGGTCATGGCACAGGGCATATAAGTACATGTATCATTCAGATAATAAAGTGATGAAGTACAAGGTTGTTCTCATGAGAATCAACATCAAATTGGATTAAGTACTAGTCTTTCTAAAATCAAAATTTTATGCAACTCTACAAATAAACATTTTATGTTTTTTTAATTTTAAATTTTTTAAAATTTTCAATTGATAAAAGATCTAAGAATATGTGAATATTTGATGTAAATATGGGTTAGGGTTTTTTTTTAGGGCTGTAAACGAGCCTGAGCTCGAGCAAGCTCAGGCTTGGCTCGTGTTCGGCTCGTTCGAAATAGCTCGTGTTCAAAATTGGCTCGTGAATAGTGTGGTCGTGTTCGACTAGATTAAAATATTTGTGTTCGTGTTCAGCTCATGTTCTGATTTAAATATTCGTGTTCGTGTTCGGCTTAAAATTAGCTCGTTAAACTTAAATTGAGAAAAATAGATGTAAAGTGTGGGATTCGAACCTGGATTAAATATATACAAAAGAAAACACTAACTACATTACCACATGGGATATGTTATGATTTAAACTTAGACATAAATATATATA
>NW_018239365.1:0-817 GCF_001263595.1 Phalaenopsis equestris | reverse complement strand
AAACCTCTCAAACTCTCTCACTCTTCTCTCTCGTCTTCCATCTTTCCCTTAAAGAGCATGAGTGAGAGAGAGAATTAAAGAGAAACAGAGGGGGATAGAGAGAAAGTCAAAGAGTTAGAGAGGGTGGGGGAGAACAAAGAGAAGGTTATATAAGAGAATGTGAGAGCAAGAGAGTTATAGCTCGTGTTTGTCTCTCTTTTATTCTCTTCCTCTCACACCCCCCCTCTCACCTCTCTCTTGCACTCTCTGCCTCAGTCTAGTTCCCTCCCTTTCCATCTTTTCTCTTTCTCTTTTTCTTCTCCTCATTCTCTCTTTTTCTCTTCCACTCCCTCTCCGATCACCCTCCTCTCTTTGACTTTCTCTCTCATCATCACTTCAATTTTCCTTACCCTCTCTATCTCTTTTCTCTTAAATCCTCCTCTCTCACTCTTTCATGATATGAGACAGGGATGGAGAAGAGGGGACGGAGAGAGAGAGGAGAGAGAGAGACAAAGATAGCATGTGAGTGATACTTCCTCTCTCTATCTCTCTCCCTCCCTCTCTCTCTTGTACTATCAACCTATACTTTCTCTTTTTCTCTCTTGCTCTCTCTTAACCCCTACCTCTTGTTCTCTCTCACCCCTCCCTCTCTATCTTCTTCTTGCCCCTCCCTCTCCTCTTACTCAATCACCGTTGTCTCTCTAACTATTTCTCTCTTTCTCACACACTGACTTACCTCCCCCTTGTTTCTCAATGCCTCTCTATAAATCTCTCTCTATTTTCTCTTTCTCTCTCTCATTCTAATCAATCTTTGATAAAGAAAGAGCAAATTAATAGA
>NW_018239364.1:0-838 GCF_001263595.1 Phalaenopsis equestris | reverse complement strand
CACAACAAAACTCAGAATTCATATATAAAATCAGATTCATCTAAACTATAACAAGCAAATAACTTATCTCTAATTTCTCCCCAAGAACACTCCTTGAAGTTCCTCTGAATCTCTTCCTTTCTTTACAGCACACGGAATTCCTTTTCGAAGTAGCAAGGAGGAAGAAATCTCTCACTTTCCCTCCTTCCTTTTTGCAGCCCCCCTCAAATCTCCAATATTCTGAAACTCTCTGTTAAACATGGGAAAAAGGACAGAATTGCTATAAAAAAAAACATACCCCCAACTCATCCTCCTCAACAGGTGGTGGATTGGGGTCATATAATTTGTAACAAATTTCTTACTCCTTCCATGTACTTTTTCATAAAGAAACTCTTCTCAAAGTTGATTCCAGCCGATGATATCTTAGAGGACCCTCTAGACGTATTTTTTGTCTGACTGAGGAGGAAACACTTGCTCACCTTTTCTTTGCCTGCCCCTGGGTACAAAAAATTTGGTCTATAGTGCTTGGAAAGCTGAATGTTCCAACCATGAATCTATCATGGGATGTATTATATAATTGCTGGTCTAATTGGAGGGGAATAAAGCTTTAAGATATCCCCAACATTGTGGCTTGGTTTGTTTGGATGGCTAGAAACCACCTGAAGTAAGAAGCTACTCCTTTAGAGCCAATGAAGGTGGGCCTAAATTGCATTGCCTATGTACAAAAACTGATTAAACTCAAAAAATTTGGAGCTGTGTTGGAGCTAATCCCCTCTTTTAAACCTTCCATTACCAAAGTTTTAAAAATTTGCTGGTCTCTTCGCAAATATGACTGGATTAAAGTTAACACAGATGGTAG
>NW_018239363.1:0-762 GCF_001263595.1 Phalaenopsis equestris | reverse complement strand
TGAATTTTTCTCAACCAATTTCTATGATTAAATAGAATTCATTAGGCTAAGCATCATTAGAAACTTTGAATATCATAAATAACAAGCAAAATAACCCATATTCAAATTATTATAACCTAGGTTGGAAGAACCATCCCAACTTCAATTGGAGCAATACTACGACTAGTAATAATCAGCAATGAGGGAACAATAAAGTAAACCCTTTGGAAAATTGGAACAACCAAGGGAATAATAATTATAAATCTATTTATCCTCTAGGTTTCAATAGTAATCCACAATTTAAGGAGAAGAAGCTGTCTATAGAAGAAGTGGTGTTACAAATGGGAAATCAGTTATAAAGTCAAGAAACTAAAATTAGAAATATTGAGAATCAACTTGGACAAATCGCATTAAGTAATAGATCCCAATGAACACTTCCTAGTAATACTGAAACAAATCTGAAAGACCAGAATAAAGAGCAAGTAAAAGTCGTTCAACTTAGAATCGAAAGAGAGTTGGAAGGTAGGGTTCAAAAAGAAACTGAAGTAGAGAGAGAATAAATTGTAGAATCAAAAGAGGATGCTCCAAAAGATTAAGAAAGACCTCTTTCTCCTTTGAAAATTGATTTGGAAAAACCACCACCTCCATTTCCTCAGAGACTTCGTCAACAGAAGTTAGATAAGCAATTTCCAAAATTTTTGGAAATTTCTAAGAGGCTTACAATGAATATTCCATTTGCTAAAGCCTTAGAGCAAATTCCAAGCTATGTAAAGTTTATGAAGG
>NW_018239362.1:0-526 GCF_001263595.1 Phalaenopsis equestris | reverse complement strand
CTCATCAAATTGAAGAGGTATTACCAGAAGTCTACTCACTCATGCGAGGAAGTAGATTCCATCCTATGACAGATATTGATGGATATGAGAGTATCCGGAAGATTGCTGCTGCATTACCATCACCTCATGGACATGGTGAGAAGGGAAAGAAATTCAGCCCCATCACCCGAGTTAGTGCAGTCTTCAGAAGGCTTGCTATTAAAGAAGGATGTACTGTTAGTGAACTACTTAAATGAGTGGGACATGCGATTTCCCCTCATATGAAGAATGAAATTTTGAAGGATATTAAGTCCGCTAGAAAATCTCGTATGTCGATTATAGAGCCTACCCGTGTTCTCGTTTGGCTCCGTTTGGGAAACCGAGTCGATACTGTTATGGTCACCACCGATCACACCACCACCAGAACCACAGGTCGCCGGCCGATTAAGTCAAGTTTGGGTCCGAGAGGTTCACCCGTTATTTATACAATCATGGAAAGAAAGACAGGACGGTTACCTGACACTGTAATCGGTCTACACCACAGGGA
>NW_018239361.1:0-386 GCF_001263595.1 Phalaenopsis equestris | reverse complement strand
GCTAATGGCTTTAGTTATTTCAATTTCTATGAATATGAATATTCTTTATTATTATTTTTATTTAATTTTTTTAAAATACAAATGTTCCTTGTTTGAGATTCTAATTTAGTGCAATTAGTGTTAGTATATTCTCCATGTTTTTAACCTCCAACATCTCCCAATACATTTGAATAATGAAATTTCTAAAGATTTTGGTTGACCACTATCTTATTTTTAATAGCACCCAAGAAATTCTTAGTGGCTTATCTTTAACAACACTTGAAAACTTTTCAGTGGTTCCTATGTGCATGTAGGATGACAAATTGCTTCTTAAACTCAACAAAAGCAATACTAATAAGAAAATAATGTGATAAAAATCATAGTGGTAGCTCCTTTAATGTAATAAA
>NW_018239360.1:0-2273 GCF_001263595.1 Phalaenopsis equestris | reverse complement strand
ACATCAATTGAAGGGGGCCTCACACCGATCTTTGGTGAATTTAAAATTTAATGGAATCGGAAGCCTTAACATACATTGAAGGGGTCCTCACATGGATCTTATCCCACTCAATAGGAAACAAGAAAATATTTGTGTGTCACGTTAGGAAGGGAATCACTAGGACTCACATCCAAACTGAGCAGTGACGAGGAAAAATATGTGCTAAATTGAGAAGAAAAGCACTAGGACTCATATCCAACTCAATAGGTAACAAGAAAATATGTGCGTCACGTTAGGAAGGAAAGCACTAGACTCGCATCCAACCCAAGAGGTGACAAGAAAATATGTGCATCACGTTGGGAAGGAAAACACTAAGACTCACATCCAACCCAAGAGGTGATAAAAAAAAGTGTATCACGCTAGGAAGGAAAGCACTAGGACTCACATCCAACCCAAGTGGTGATAAATAAATATGTGTGTTACATTGAGAAGGAAAGCACCAGGACTCACATCTAACTAAAGAGGTAACCAGAAAATATGTACGTCACGTTAGGAAGGAAAGCACTAGGACTCACATCAAACCCAAGCGTTTATAAAAAAAATATGTGCTTTACATTGAGAAGGAAAGCACCAGGACTCACATCCAACTCAAGAGGTAATGAGAAAATATGCGTGCATGCAGAAAATATGCAGATTCACACATGTGAATTTGTGGGGAATGTGTGAATAAAATATGTGAAGAAATTAGAAGCCTTAACATCCATTGAAGGGGGCCTCACACCGATCTTTAGAGAATTTGAAATTTTAAGGAATTGGACGCCTTAAAACCTATTAAAGGGGGCCTCACACCGATCTTCAGAGAATTTGAAATTTGAAATTTGAAGGAATCAGAAGCCTTAACATCCATTGAAGGGGGCCTCACACCAATCCTCGGGTATGGGGGGTCAAAATTTGGGCACTGACCCCAAGAGTCAAATGAAAACGGTGTAGAGAGTTTGTGATGTTCAATTTGCAAAAATGTGTCACGTGAAAATGTTGATTTTATTGAATAAGATTTGCAGAGTTTTGTGGGGTTCTGTGCATAATGTGAAATTCTGCGGTGGTGTGAAGAAAGTTAATGCAGATAAATATAGTTGTGTTGCGCGCACGAAGAGTAAGAAACTACGAGAATAAGAGAGTCCACTCAACACATTCATTTTATTTTCTTGTTATTTTTATCACTTTTAATTTTCCAAAATGTCTTTAAAATTTTAATTTTAGTTGGTTGATTTTCAAAAGAAATTTGTTTTGTTTTTTACTTGTGATTATTTTTGTTTGAATTTTATTTTTGTTAAAGGTTTGTTGTTTCATTCTTTTTTCATTGAAATTCTAAGCCAACGCGTGGTTCGTGGCTTTCATCTATCGCACAAAAAGACAACTGATAAAAAAGGCACATTTTGAGAGAAATATCAATTAATTTGCTTCCATATAGATGTTACAGATCAAACATAGACTGACGCCTCAAAAATGTATAATATATAGTCCATGTCAAAGTACATTCAGAACATCTCATGCTATGAATACATTGTAGGCTGAATATATAAGATACATATCATGTTGTTATATATATAAAAAAAGAGTGAACCCTCTGCCCCCCTGTACCAAGAACGACAAGTTCCTGATCAAGCAGACCTTCTAAGCCATGCTCCAGGATAAGAGTTCTCTTTGCAGTTACTTAGAGGTAAAACCCTCTCATAGCTTGTATGGCAGTAGCTCTTCCAATTCTGGGTCTGGCTTGAATCCATATGGCATTTTACTGTCGTCCATCCTGTGAAAAGTCACAGACACCCTACGGTGTCCTACCCCTGGAATGCAATGTTTGGCGACATCTACACCGTTGCCTTTAAGAACGAGCACCGAACCGACTGGTAGAGGAATCTCCACAGAACCTTTGAACTCACCAGGGCCGACGATATCGATTTCTTTCCCAAATAAAATATTGCTCTTTCTTTGAAATGAGACCGTGCAGAAGGGTCTTACAAAATCATGATGATCAATGTGGGAGGAATGCAATCACCCTCGTCGTACATGTTGATAATACAACTGTTTGGAATGCAGGTAGCAGGAAGAATACTCCATTTGACCAATATTTTGATCATCCACTTTATCATTGACGATAGCGGATCTACTTGATCGTGTCTGAGGATCCTAGGCGGATTCCCTTGTCTGTCATTTCTGAAGTTGTAACAGCAGCCATACTGGATATTAATCCTCCCTTTACCTCGCATCCATTTCCTTGGCTCGGAATAGGTCCT
>NW_018239359.1:0-741 GCF_001263595.1 Phalaenopsis equestris | reverse complement strand
ATTTTAATCCTCCATTTGATTAGAGCTAATTTAATTAAATGGTTACTATGTGGATGTGTTCGTCACACTTAGAAGAGCATTTAGAAACAAACCACACTTAATTTGGTTAAGCAATGAGTGAGATATTAAGCCATGAAATAGATGGTTCTTGGGCTAAAGCATAAGGGACGATGACAAGGAACCGTCTGATCACGCGATTATCTCATCAACGGACGAGATCTAGCAGGACAGTGCCTTCATACATGAACTGTGGGTCGAGTCAGCACTGAGGTAGATGGCGGCGTCGAATGGGAGCGTACCGTGTGGAGTTTTTAAGCCGCCTAGGGTCTAGTCAGCGTCGCGCGTTTAAATAGATAAATAGGGTATTTTCTGATTTAAATAAATAGCCCTAACTTCAAAAATTCATATCTTGGTCTAGAAAAATCACAAAAATAAAATAAAAATACCTTCTTGTTCAGTGAATAGAGGAGAATAATGTGGAAATAATTTGAAGTTTGTTTGATGCATATTTTAATTTTAATTAATTAAATATGGTTTTGAGTCTTTTAATTATCCATGCATGTAGACATTTCACCATGACTTGAAATTTTAGCATGTTGTTGCCTCTGTCTTAGGGAACATCCTCTAATGTTTCCAAAGTCGGAGGATATCTCTAGACAGAGATCCATATCTTCCAAGTTTATGTCTTTTATTTGCATAAATTAACCAAAATAATTAGCATGTTGCTTAAAAAATCCAAGA
>NW_018239358.1:0-1394 GCF_001263595.1 Phalaenopsis equestris | reverse complement strand
AAACATTCAAATAACATCATCTCTAAAAATGCAGCACACAGTAGGATAGTTTGAAAAGTCACTGAGGGTTCTCCTCAAAATCTGTGACATTCCCTACCTTTTCCTTCCTTTGGACTCTTGAAAATAATTGTTCCTATAGCTTTCTCCCTTTGATTTCCACATATTTATCATTGGAAACTTGAACTTTAAAATCTTGAAGACAAAACCACCGATCTTAATCGAGAGTCTTCTTAAGTGATTTTAGACATTTGAGATGTAATTAACTATAGAGGTTTGCCTCTATATGAAACTTGTGAACCCAGTTTAAAATAAACGCTATTTAATCTCCCGTATTAAATAGGAGAATTTGTCAGTCAACATAAAGGTTCGCAGACTAAAACGGATGTCATAAAATCTAGAACCATTGGTCAGATTCCTGTGGAGAATTTCGGGAGGGTGTAGTATTCGCGGTATCGGGCACGATCATGCAAACTATTGGACGAATGAGATCCATTTGGTCTCATTTTTCGAAAATTAAAACATACTACTTTCAAAACCCAAACTATATACCTCTTACATTAAATTAAATTTCAAATATTATTTTCAAATTCATATTTTCAAATCTATCAAAAAAATTTGACTGACAATGCACTAAAGTGATTGACGCAGCTTTGTGAGAAACAAAATATTGTCAAGTTTTTGTCTGAAAAACATATGCGTCACGGCAGAGTGAAAAAAGTGTAATTCCCGATAGGATAGCTATCACTATCCAGTCGTAATACATTGGTGGATAATTAAAGTGAGCAAAGAAAAGATCTTCACTTAATTTTTATTGATATTTAAAAAAATAAATGATTGAGTTAACCAAATTTTAATTTGGAGTGAATAAGAAAGTGCGTCAACAATATGTTAAAGCTAATCAAATATAAATTAATGTTAAAGCAATCTTAAAAGTATCTGTTGAATGATAAAAAAGTTTTAAGCACTTCAAGGATATATCATGTATCAATACTAAGTTAGTAACTACTACTGCAGTTATTAAGACGCTTACAAAAATTATGTAAAAGAACCTTGTTATTTCTACCTAAAAATAAAATTTCTAAATGGTTACACCACTACTGAAATTAAAAAGAAAGCCCAAGCAATAGGAAAAATAAATAAATTTTGGGGTTTTGGCTTACCCTTCTAAATATCATATCATATGAAAATTTATGGGCATAATACTGATAATATTAGTGAGGCAAGAGCGTACCTAGACACGCAGTACTGACACATTACTTTAGCAGCTACAGTAACCAAG
The DNA here is from genome assembly GCF_001263595.1 of Phalaenopsis equestris. Lineage (NCBI taxonomy): Eukaryota > Viridiplantae > Streptophyta > Magnoliopsida > Asparagales > Orchidaceae > Phalaenopsis > Phalaenopsis equestris. The sequence goes on along the minus strand of NW_018239358.1, from coordinate 115 downwards.
GAAATCTCTATTTCCTATAATCTTTTTTTCTTTTTTAGATTCCCACCTATATCCACTTCTACCCTAATTTCAATTTTTTATTCTTTCCCATCAACCCTCCTTTATTCTTTGCCTA
>NW_018239357.1:0-1316 GCF_001263595.1 Phalaenopsis equestris | reverse complement strand
GGGTTTTAGTGTGGACGATCACAGGATCATTCCATTGGCGACGATGACGGGGAGCCGTCCGATCGCGAGCGTATCAGATGGACGGATCGCGAGTGTATCAGATGGACGGAGGAGATCGAGCCGAACTGCGCTTCCTTACATGAATCGCGGGCCGAGTCAGCGGCTACGTGGATGGCGGCATCCAACCAGAGCGCACCACGCGTGCCTTCAGAGCTATCGAGGATACAGTCAGCGTCACACGTTTAAATAGAAAAATAGAAATTTTTTTATTTAAATAAATAGCCCTAGCTTTAAAAATTCATATCTTGGTATATAAAAATCAAAAACATAAAATAAAAATACCCACTTGCTCAGTGAACAGAGGAGAATAATGTGGAAATAATTTGAAGTCCATTTGATGCATATTTTATTTTTAATTAATTAAACAATGATTTGAATGTTTTGATTCTCCATTCATGTAGGATTATCACCATGGCTTGAAACTTTAGCATGTTGTTGCCTCTATTTTAGGGAACATCCTCTGAATTTTCCAAAGTCAGAGGGGTGCCTAGATAGAGATCCATATTTTTCAAGTTTATGTCTACTATTTGCATAAATTAATCATGATAATTAGCATGTTTCTTAGAAAATTCCAAGAAAGTTTTGGAATGTTCACTATGACCAGAAGACCCCTTGGAAATAATATCATGAGTTAAGTCATTAAGAATGTATTTAATCTTGACCAACCCTAAAACATTAAGGTAATTAATTTTGGAAAATACAAACATCTAAATGACTTGATTTTCAAGCTCCACTGTTGTCTAGGATCCAGAGAACTCACCATAAAAATTTCAAAGCATTTTGAAGTCATTTGGTAACTTAAGTTGATTTTTAAAGATAAATATCATTTTAGCACTTAAATGATTTTTTTTAAAATCAAAATATAACTCAAAATTTTACAAAAACTTATTTTTTTGAGTTCTCTATGATTAGGGGTGTTTTTTAAAAATAAAATGGTATTTAAAATAAAAACTTAATTTTTTAGCCTATTTTTAAATATTTAAAGAATTAAAAAAATCCATAAAAATCACAAAATAATAAAATTCATAAAAATGCTCTAAATTGTTTCCTAAGAACTTAGGAACAATTGAGATATTTTTCCTGATTTTCTAAATAAAGATATTGAATTTTGAAGCTCAAAAATAAATTTTAAAGACTAAAAATTGATTTTCACTAAAATAATTCCAAGGGTTCAAAGAAAATTCAGAAAAATGTGAAATTTTTTTCTCGGTGTCCCTTGAGATCAAAGAGATTTAATAAAAATATAAAACTTAATT
>NW_018239356.1:0-913 GCF_001263595.1 Phalaenopsis equestris | reverse complement strand
TTGATGGATATCCTCTATTTGTTTCTTCATCTTGCTGGCTATTGTCGCGACAATGTCAGGTATTTCATACACTGGTTTTACTTCCTATCCTGTAGGCTCACTGTATTGTTTCGGTGTGGTGACCTTGGGTATCCATACCTTTTTCCTTTTTGATGATGATGTCTCAAGATGGAGCGTCTTAGTAGAAACATTGGTATGTCGAGGGAAAGTATGCTCCTCGTGGTGTAGAACGGCTACAGTGCCATTCATCATCTTTGGGATTGTAGGAATGTCTCCATAATGGGTGACGGGTAAGATCTTTGGACCCAGTCTCGACTTAACCGGTCGACGGCCCGCGGTCTTGGTGGCAGTATAATCAGTAGTAATCACCGCGGTATCAAATCTGTTCCCTAAACAAAACTAAACGGGGATGCGGGTAGGTCGCACTCCAGCTGTCTCGTGGGACTATCTGGCGGATTTGATGCCCTTCAAAATTTCCTTCTAAATGCAAGGAAAAGTACTCATTTAAGTAGTTCACTAACAGTACATCCTTCTTTAATAGCAAGCCTTCTGAAGACTGCACTAACTCGGGTGATGGGGCTGAATTTTTTTCCCTTCTCACCATGTCCAGGAGGTGATGGTAATGCAACAGCAATCTTCCAGATACTCTCATATCCATCAGTATCTGTCGGAGGATGGAGTCTACTTCCTTGCAGGAGTGGATAAATTTTTGGTAATACTTCTTCAACTTGATGAGGCTCTTCCTCAACAGGTGTCTCCTTGAGAGTTTGAGATTTAATGGCTCCTAGGCTTTAATGGCCCTCCAAACTTTTTTGTTACGGTTCCTCCTTTGAGTTCGAGTCAGTGGTACAGTCCTCGAACTTGATTTGATCTTAAATACGGGTGGTGGGACAGTTAATCCCTCAGTAGGATC
>NW_018239355.1:0-268 GCF_001263595.1 Phalaenopsis equestris | reverse complement strand
GACTGTAGGCCTCCGCCCTACTCCCACCGATATACCTCACCGATACCCTTCGGGACCCCTTCGGGACCGTAGGCCTTCGCCCTACTCCCTTTTCAACACTAAATCCTAGCACGAGTTCGAAATCTACACCTGGGGTTCGATAGCCTCGAATCCATCTTCTTATCCCCAGCGGACATGTTTTTTTTTATCACTCATTGCTACGCTTCATTCTAGGTATGCTGACCTGGACTTTAGTATTGGTTTCGTTGATCTTTTCGGTCAACACCAA
>NW_018239354.1:0-240 GCF_001263595.1 Phalaenopsis equestris | reverse complement strand
ATTCATAATTTAAGAAAAAGATTTAATTGTCATTTGAGCAAGTGATTAATTTAATCATAATTTTCATAATTTCGAGGTGACTAATCCATTTCTTTTTTGCTCTTATTTATTGGCTTATTGTCGTTGGGAAACGAAGGCGCGGGCCGCGTGTTCTTCTAATAATTCGATTTTTCATTCATGTTTTATAATATGAGAGAGGATGAATTTTTTTTTTTTTTCTAGACGTTTTTGCATAATAGT
>NW_018239353.1:1496-3607 GCF_001263595.1 Phalaenopsis equestris | reverse complement strand
TATATATATATCATTTTGTGAACCTCTTTATTTAAAACATCACATTATTTCTTAAAACATCTTATTTCCACAGATACATAGTGAAATTAAGAGTATACCAACCTGCAACACAACATGAGATAAAAATATAATTTTAAGCCTTCTGCCGCATTGAACCCTGCTAGAAATCCTAATTATGAGTATTCCAACAGGCATTAAGAATCCGATGGAAGCCCATAGAAGAAAAGCATGGAGTTTTACTTGAAAGTTGAGTTCAGAACTGAACTGCAAATCAACAGCAAAACTCATCAGAGAAACATAAAATCATGATTGTAAGCCTTAATAGCTTAAACAAAGAAGATTATATAGGATTACCTTCAGTGATGAATGATGAACTGGAGTTGATTTCAGCATTCCTTTTCTTAATCCAAGCTTGCAGCAGATAAACAAATCTAGAACTATATAATAGCTAATATGATTTAAAATCATAATATAAATGGAAAAAACTGAAGGGAAGAAAAGAGGTGGAGAGCTTGGAGGGGGAAAAGAGGCATTTAAATATGGAGAAAGATTAGATTAATAAAAGGTGTAGGAAAATGAGTGTGGACATGAAATGAGAATCTGTGGTTGCAGAGAGCACAAATGCAAAAGGTGGATGTCCTCTCTGCTTAAATAGATATTCTGTATCTGTTAGTCAGAGTAATGGGGCAAAAGAGAGGAAAGTGAGAGTGCTAGTGGGGTGCAGGATAGAGTTCGTTTGAGTAATCACTACTGGAGAGTAATATTTATATACATACCATATTCTATTTATTTAGATTTGTAAGACCTAAATTTATTTTTTTAGGTTTATACCACCGAAATCTTCCTTATCACATTAAAGATATTACTATTGATATGCCATCAAAAAATTCTCATCATCGGGCATGAATCTCGAGGAATGACATTAGTTTGAGATAGTTTTTTGAGCAAGAAATATTAAAATCCTGATAAAAAATCATCCAGAGCTCCGATTTCAGCAAACTTATTGTCAAACTGACCGGCTCGATGAAACGGACCCAATGATGTCAAAATTAGGCCGATCATAGTCAAATCAATTCATTAAACCACCCTTGAAAGTTTTTCGGACATAATTAGAATGTCAAATGAATGTCGAATCTAGCAAGATTATAGTCGAATCGATAGTCTAGACAAGACGAATCCAGCGAGTCTACAATTGCTCAATTCTGATATCGCTAAGGCACTCATGTCCATCAAAAGTCGGCTAATCGAAATGAAGCTCTCCGGACTCCTCGTTCAAGTGATTTATATTCATACATTAATTAAACTCGTAACGCTATAAATAGAATCCCCACCCCTCTCACATGAGCGAGAGGAGAGCTTGAGGATTGATAAAGAACTTGAAGCTTTGCGGATGAGCCGAAGTCCAACACCACTCTTGTCACTGTCGATCGTCGCCGATTGCCTGGACCACCGCGGACGGCTATCGTTTATCGCCGACCACTATTGACCATTGTCGATCGCTGTTAACCACCACCCGTCGGCCTCCACCCATCGCCATCAGCTGCGGCCCACTTCTTAGAAGAAGATCATTCGCATGTCGTTGTTGTAATTTGGAAGACTTTGTAACCCTTTCCTACCTATGGGACAAGGGAACTTTGTAATCATCAACTTATAATAGATTATTACAGCTGGGTTAGACTTTGTGGTTTTTTCACTTTACGGATTTTTCACGTAAAAATTTTTAGTGTCACTACTGGTTGTTTCATTTTATCTGAGTGTGTCTTGAATTCTCGCGCAACACTAAGAAGTTAATTTATTACTCAACCGCCGCAAATTTTCTAGCACGCATCAACTATATTAATTTTAAAAATTAAAATACTCATTTTAATACCTAGGTAGAATTGACATGTATGTAAAATTGATTTTGAGGTGCAGGTGCTAAATGTGTGTGTTAGATATATATATCTTTATTCATGTTCGACTCATTGGAGAACAAATCAAACACGAGCTTCTGAAACAACGGACCTGAATAAATATAGTTGTTTCAGAAGCTCGTGTTTGATTTGTTCTCCAATGAGTCGAACATGAATAAAGATATATATATCTAACACACACATTTCGCACCTGCACCC
>NW_018239353.1:0-1479 GCF_001263595.1 Phalaenopsis equestris | reverse complement strand
TGTGCGTGTGCGTGTATATATATATATATATAATTGATAAGTAGTATTTTTAAAAAAATTAATTAACTACGAGACTATAAAGATTTATAATTTATTAAAATTATTATTTCAAAAAATAGAATAAAAAATATATTAAATTATATTTAAATAAAATTTTAATATAGTTAATAATATTTAAATCTAGCCCCACCATTAATATCCTACGGTTGTATGACTAAGATTGTCAAAATGATTCTTTATTCGCGAATAACTCTTGTTCGGCTCGCCAAGTAAAACACAAATATTTTTTTTTTTGTTTGAAATATAAACAAGCCGAATAATAATATTTTTTAAGGAGCAAGAACAAAAACTCAGCCTAATTTACCCTAATATCTATATATATATATATATAGATGCAAATCAAGTCAACGTCGAATTGCGGAGAGAGAGAGAGAGAGTGAGAGAGAGAGAACTGATGACGTCAGGACGTTAGTAAACGGGCTAAATTACCCGTCTACGATGGCAGTGCAGGATAGGTACAATGGACCGGAGGAACAGCGAAGACAATGACGACTCAGCCAATCCATCCTTGGACGGGCACGTGCGGCGCGTTGTGGTGGGTGCTTTTGTAACTGGTGATGAAGCTTTATCAACCGTTGATCTATTGCTCCTGTTTGTCATTATTTGATTGTTCTTATTTTTAAAGGACGTTTTTTTTAAACTGGAAAGTAGAAACACTATATAGAAATTTAAAATCTTCATAAGAAATTTGAAATCAAAATTTTTTAACTAAATTAATTGACACTAAATTTAGAAAAATTTACATACATACCATAACTATTATAGATTTATATATCTAACACCTGAAGTTCGATATTTACATCCATAGCACTCCGGTTTATAACACAGTCATCAACAAATTTATAACTTCTTGCACTAATCTCAAGGTAATGAGCGTCCCGACGATCGCTCAATTCCGACATAGTTAAGATACTCAAATGTTCACAAATGTCGTCTGATTGAGGGGAGCCCTCTGATCCATACGATCAAAATGTTCATATTATTGCATTAATTGCACAAGAAACTCTATAAATAGAGTCAAACCTCTCTCTTGGAAGGGAGGAGAGCTTGAGACTTGAGAAAGAACTGAAAGCTTTAAGAATGAGCTAAAATCCAACACCATTATTGTTGTCGTTGACCACAGTCTACCGCCGACTGTCGTCAACCATCACTGACCACCATCGACCTCACCATCGACTACCATCCGTCGGCCTCCGACAGTTGCTATGAGCCACTGCTCTTCCTTCTTAACATGTTTATCCACACGTCAACGTTGTAATGCAGAGTGCTTTGAATTCTCGCATGTGAGACAAGGGGTCTCTGTAATCATCAACTAATAGTGAATTTTTACAACTGAACCAAACCTCATAATTTTTTTTTCTTTCCGGATTTTTCATATAAAAACTTCTAGCGTCACTACTAATCGTCTTCTCTTTTTTG
>NW_018239352.1:215501-235357 GCF_001263595.1 Phalaenopsis equestris | reverse complement strand
CTAGACCTCAACCAAAAGTGAGGTCAACAATTGATGATATGGATAGACGTGTTTTGAGTAGATGAAGGTTTAGAAATAAACCCCATGCAATTTGATTGAGTTTAGACGAAGATCTTAAGGTTTTATTATGAACGGTTCTCGGGTTTGGACACTTAGGGATGATGACGGAGAGTCGTCCGATCGCGTGTTTATTACATGGACGGTCGCGATGGAGCCAGATAAAAAAATGATACGTGAACCGCAGGATGTGTGGCTCTGAGGTGGTTAGTGGCGTCAAATGGCGGAATGCCGTGTGTAAAGCTCGACGCGCCGTAGGATGAGGTGGCGTCGTGGTGGATAAATAGAAAAATCAGAATTTTCTGATTTATTTAAATGACCAGAACTTCAAAAATTCATATCTTTTCATAAAAAAATCATAAAAATAAATTAAAAATTCTTATTTGCTCAGTGAACAGAGAAGAAAAATGTGGTTGAAAAAAAAATTATTTGATAACCCTCTAATTTTTAATGAATTAAGTATTGCTCACCAAGGCTTGAGATTTTTAGGGTTCATTCCTTATGACAGGGGCTATGTTCTCTGATTTTTCCAAGGTCAAAGAGTATCTCTGTGCTTCTAAATCTAATTTTCAAACACTAACCCTAATTTTCAAGCCAAGATGGCTATTTTTGCTTAATTTAATTATATAAATCAAAATACCACTTGAAAATTTATGGGATAAATTTTAGTAGGTTTCCTATGGTCAGAGAAGTCTAGAAAAAATATTATGAGCTTTTGAATAATTCTGTTAATTTCTACATTTGATTAAATGTATATATCTTGTATTAATTTATTTAAATTAAATTTAAACCAAAAATCAACAAATTCAATTCCACATTGTGCCTAAAAATCATATTAACCCACTGTAAAAATTTTAAAATTATTTGATTAAGTTTAAGCATAAACGTTGATTTTCTAAGAAACATTGTATTTTTACACAAAAATAATTATATTAAATTATATACACTTAGGAAAATTATAAAAAGTGATTTTCTGAATTCCTTATGATCAGGAGCACTTAAAAAAATAAGTAATTTTTTATAAAATATTTGATTTTTGAGCTTTATTTTGAATTAAAAATGATTAAAAATAGTTAAAAATTTGTAAAAATATAAAAAAATATATTTTAAAATGTTTCAAATTATTTTTTTATCATTTAGGACTCATTAAAATATTTTCCATAATTTTTCTAAGTTAAATATAACTATTTTTTTTTAAAAAGGCCTTAAAATTAATTTTCCTTAATTTTTCTCATTAAAATAATTGTAATAAATAAATTAAAAATCATAAAAATATAAATTTTTTTTCTCTAACTTCTTTGGGCTCAGAGGGGTTTAATACAAATATAAAAATAATTTTGTAAGAAAACATATGTTCCATTCAAATTAAATCATTAATAAATTTTAAAATAATAGTGAAATTTTAATTAAAAAATCATAACATTTTGCCTAAGTGTTTTCTCTGACCTAAAGGAACCTCTAATACTTTTCTCATAAACCAAAAAACTTTATTTTGATTGTTTAAATAAATTAATTTTGAAAATCCTATTTTCTAAGTTAAAATATAATTATTTAAATTAAATATAAATATAAATTTGAAAAACCATATTTTTCTCCTCTGATGTTTTAATTACTCTATGGATAAGGTATTCTAAAATCTCTTAAGTCATTTGAATGATGCTTCATGAGTTATGAGGTGAAGAGCCCCAAGGGTAAAGTAGTCATTTTAGGATTTTGGTTCCATAATCAAAATTTAGGATTAACCAAAGGGAAAATGGGTGACTTTGATCTTAATGAATATGTTTGGATGATTGAAACATTATGGGTAAATAGGTAGAAACCAAGTTGCCACCTTCTCATAATATGAATAAAATTACAACTTGTTAAATTATCAAAATTTTGAAGTTGATCAAAATCAAATGATTCTCGAGTGATAGGCTTAAACTAAGGAGATAATGTTTTACTTATGATCAAGTCCACAATTAATGATGATCTAACTTCTTTTAATCAAAATCCATATCACTTAAATTAGAGTTCTAAACCTTTGCTATTATTTCTCCCATTAGATCATAAAGGGGCTTGGTAGTGATCTAGGCTTGATTTTAAAACTTATTTGATGAGAATTAGAAGAAAATGTTGTTGATGATTAACACCATCAAGCCCAACTTTAGTGGTGGGTATCAAATCTTTAATGACTAAAACTTGCCTTAGGGGCCTTTTAAGTAAAATATCAACTAATTAATTGGGTACCCTATCCTCGAGATGATTAAAATGTCAAAGTTTAACGAGTAATCGGGTAATTCAAATTTGGCTTAGGATGATGCTTTGAAATCTCTTGAATATTCTGAAAGACAAATTGGACTTGATATATTTTGTTCTAGAAAATCATCCGTTATAATCTTTCGAGACTCATTGAGTCATGGTTTGAGGGTTCGGAAACTACACCTTCATCTCACCTTCATCTACTCTTACTTACAATTTATTTAATTTCCTCCAAATTATATACATGAGCAGAAGCTAATCTTTCAGCAATAATGCCGAGAAGATGACAGGTATGCTTGTATAGTGTTATTTAGTTTCAGCTATTTTATTTTCTGCAAATATTATAAACTGCTTGGGTAAGTACCTTACTTCACTTGAAAAATCAAAACAAATTTTCAAAACATTAATCAACATTTTCAAAATCTAAAACAAATTGTTTCAAAGGTAACCATAAATCCTTTGAAATTTCACTAAACTTAAAATTGCCTTTTGAATTTAAGGGAGTTCCTCGGAGGACTGACCCAGGGTTGTTAACGAGATCTCCCTGGGTTAAATGAGTCTCAAAACTTGTTTAAGCTAAGTAAATTCAAAACAAAATAGTGACACTAGAATGAGGGAACAGTGGAATCCTAACTGGTGTCGCTCTAATCAACTTTAACGCCCCCTCCATAATATTTAAATGACCTTAGGAAACACTTGATTTGACATCATAACTTGACTCATTAGATAACTTGACCTCTAAACCTGATACTTCTCTCAATCTTTACAATTTGACACTTCTAAACTTAAACTTGCCACGACGAGGAGCTTGGAGTTAGCATTGTGGGCAGAACGATCATCTTCAACAGCAAAACATGTCTGCATTGGCTAAATCATTCCTTAGAATTAAACAAGCCATAGGATTTTGAGGTCATCTGCCTAGTGCGACATAAGTCCTCAACTTTTCTTTAGGCCTTTGTATGGTTCTGCTATACAATATAAACCCTAACTCGTTTTAGGATTCTGAGGTTGTCGTTCGTCACCGCATAAATCCTCACATCTTCTAGGTTATTTGTGTGATCGTTTCAAACGGATGTAAGCCCTAATTAATAAAATTGCAGGATGAAACACTTAAATATTTCTCCTCTAAATTGAAACCAAATCATACGGTAGATTGGGAAGTCACTGAGATTCTCCTCAGGATCTATAACATCTCCTAGTTCTTCTTCCTTTGGATTTCACCTTTGGATTTCAAAAATAAATGTTCCAAATTTGAATCATTCACCTTTCACACCTCTTTGTCCGATTTCTTTAAAAAATCATGTCCTTTGAACTACTTGAAGATAATATCCAACAATTCTCATTGAGAGTTTTCTTAGGAGACTTCGGTTATCTACGATGTAGTTAAATATAGGGGCTTTCCCTTATAGGAAGCCTTTCTGAACCCAGCTTAATATAAACTCTATTTAATTTTTTATATTAAATAGGGTAAATAGGGGAACTTGTAGGGGGAACTTGTAGGCTTATAATAAAATAGTTTCGCAGACCAAACGAATGTCATACATTTCTTAGTTTATTTGATTGACTCACTATCAAGTCATGTGTCAATCTTTCGAGATAGAGGCATAGCTTGAGGTGTAGTGCTCTTCATCAAAACTTTGAACGATATGTGATCACTTTGATTTCATATTTTTCTAAAATTATATATATGTAAATTAAATGTCCCTCTGAAGCGGGCGTTGGGATTTTCGATTCCGGTGACCGATAGCTTCCACAGGACCCCCCTAAAAAAATGTTTCGACAGGACAAGATTAGGTTATTAAAGATTTCATGCTCACATTTAAAGCTAAGCTTGTAGTGTTTGCAAAATGTTCATAATTAGTTATGTTTCCTAAATCTCATTATGTAAATCTAGATTAAGCCTAGTTCACTACTAAGCCCTTAAAACTTTTGTGTGGATAAATTCAGAACTTTTAGGGATGTTAAATCATGTGGTATTTTAACCCTTATCAATAATTACAACATCACTCAAACATTAACAAGGGGTTTTAAATTAGTGAATTATCATTTTACAAAATCAAACCCCTTACCTATGGATCTTTAACTTAATTGACCTTCGAATTATAATAATTGGGGGAAATTAAAATTATATACTTCTCATAGAAAAGTGAGGCATTGGTTTCTACCATTTAATCCATTGTGTTTCAATCATCCAAAAGAGTCCATTATGCTAAAAATCACCCATTTACCCTTTAATCAATCCTAAAATTTAACTAGGGCATAAAAATTTAAAATTACCATTTTACCCCTTAGGCTCTCCACTTCATAACTTATTGAAGAAAACTCAAATGACTTTGATATTCTTATAGTACCCCATGCATGGGTCAAATAAAAAATCAGAGGTGAAAATGTAATTTTTTTTATTTTATTTATTTTTTTAATAATTATTTTATTCAAAAATAGGGATTTTCAAAGTTAATTCATTTAATAAATCAAAACAAACTATCTATCCATAGGAAAATTATTTGAAATTCACCTAGGTCAGGGGACCACTAGGACCAATTTTCATGATTTTTTTAATTTTATTTTAATTATTATATTTATTTGATGTTTTTTAGTATTAATTAAATATAAAATATTATTTAAGTTGAAAAATACCTTTAATATTTTTCTTAATTTTGTCTGAGTCCAAGGAACCCAAAGAAATAAATTTGATATTTTTGTTATTTATATTTTATTTATTGTAATATTTTTATTGCAAAATTGTGAAAAATTCAATTTTAAGCCTTTAAAAATTTATAACTTTATTTGGAAAATTAAAAAAAATATTTTAATTGTGAGGTAGTGTACCTGGAGTTGAGGAGGTTGTCTGGGTGGCGGACATGGGCGATGTAGTTTTGGAAGGAGGATAACGACTCAAAGATGACATGAATAGAGGAGGAGATCGGGATGAGAAGGAGCAGGGTGGTGGATGCCATAAGTGGAATCAGGGTGGAAAGTGCATTACTAGTGTTTGGTATTTATAGAGTTGTGGTTTGAAATTAGAGCATGTTTCTGTAAGGAGAAGATGCTGAAGGGACATAAACAAGGGGGGTGGAAACTTCTGATTTTGGCCAGAATAATTGGTGTTAGTCGTACTTTTTTTGTCCGCGTTCATTGAAAAAACTAGAAATTTATTGATTGAATTTCTGCCATGTGCATGCATGGAGAAAATTATATTTTTCTGTTTTACCTCTATAAATTCCTTGGATTATTTATATGACGATTGGTCTCATTTAACACGCAGTAAATATTTAGCGGTTACCAAATAAAGATGTTCTTTGATATAAGATCAACCACTTGATTTTTTTCACATTCAACGTGTTCGATTTTAAACCTTGTAAACTTTCCTATCTTTATCTTTGCCTTGTTCAAATATTTGACCATCATTTCATCTTGTGCTTCAAATTATCCATTGATTTGGTTGACAACAAATTTAGAATCTAACCTAACTGCCTGATGTTAGAAGCCCATATTGCAGGCTAGTTGTAGCCTGACTATCAATGCTTCATATTCTGTTTGATTAATTATAACCTTAAAATTGAGAGCGATCAAATGATAGAGATGCACCTCGATCAAATTGCATAGAGTCATCCCAATTGTCGCACTTGGCTGGAGGCTCCATCGACATATAAACTCTAGGTTTTCTCTCTTGTTTTAGTTCCTTTGCATGATCCCTCAGGCTTAGAAAAGTTAACCTAAAAGTCAACTACGACCTTAGCCTTAATCACAATCTAGGATATAACTGATGTCATAATAACTAAGTTCCACAACCCATTTTCTTAGCCAACAAGATTGTTCCAGACGAGTGAATGCAGACTTGAGGTGGATGCTTGATGATTTCTCTGATGAAAAGCGTTAGAAATATGGCCGGAGCCTATAAGCAGAGACAATCAACTTAAAGGTTAGATTTTTCATAATTGGGTAATTGACCTCGACTTTGCTTAGAACCCGACTCGTCTAGTAGACTAGGAATTTTCTCCATAGCTTCTCTCAAACAAAAACCGAATTGATGGCTTTTGACGCAACTCTCAGATTCAGTGAGGGTTCCTCCTTCAGCTTTGGACTTAACATCAATAAGCGTGAGACAAGTGACTGCTTCAGCATGTGGAAGGCCTCCTCACATCCGATCAATCATTAGAATTTCTTGGCTTTCCTTAATACCTTGAATAAAGCAATGCGTTTTTGCCTGATTTGGAAATGAATCTGCTAAATGCTGTTAAATGCTGCTATTCAGACAGCCAGCTTCTAAACTTCTTCAGCATTTCAAGGTGAAGGCATATCTAGTAGTGCCTTTACTTTCTCATGATTAGCTTTTATACTTTCGAGTGTCAGAAGTTACCCTAAGAACTTCCTGATTGAAGTTCCAAATGTGCATTTTAGCGGGTTTAATTTCATATTATATTTCTTGCGAGTTTGGAAGTTTCTCTTAAGTCACTTATATGTTGTTCAACTGATTTGATTTTAATTAGAACTTCATTGACATAGACCTCGATATGTTTTTCAATTTGCTTAGAAAATATTACCTCCATTAGATGCTGGTTAGTAGCACTGAAAATTTTCAACCTAAAGAGCATTACAGTAAAATAGCTCAACCCTTCACTTCTAAAAAAAATAGCCTTTTCAACGTCGGCCAAGTGTGTCTTAATTTGGTGGTAGTTTAAAAAAAAAACATTCAGAAAACACATGATTGAATGCCCAACCGCAGAGTCCCCAATGCATCGATCCATGGTAAGGGGTAGCCATCCTTGGGGAATGTACACTCAAAATTGTGAATTCCATGCAGATTATACACTTACCATTAGACTTCTACACCATGACTATGTTTGATATCCAAAAGGGGTATTGCACCTCGCTGATGTAGCCTGCCTCTTTGAGCTTTTGTACTTCCTCATGAATCAACCTGACCAACGTCATGGATGATGACCGAAATTTCTATTTAATGGGTCGGACAGATGAACTGACATTGAGGTGATGAAAAGCCACATATTTATGGATGCTTGACATCTCTGCAATTAATTAGGTAAAACGTTGTAGTGATATTGGAGAATCTGATTCGATTATTATGTGTGACTTGCATCAAATTTTTTGCTAATTAGAAAAATTTAATCAACTCATCGAGGTCTGCGGGGATCTTGATGGTGGCTTCATTAGTCTCAAGCCCCCCTTCAAGTCGATTTTGTATGTCCAACATTCTACATTCCATGTTCCTAACTGTTCAAAGGTAATACGCCCGTGACTGATCTAAGTTCCCTCACATGGTCATAATTCTCCCCTTGCAAGAAAATTTCACTACTACATGGTTTGCAGATACCACAGCCTTAAAGTTGTTGAGGAGCGAGAGACTGAATATCACATTTTATGTTGGTGGTGCATCAATCACTAAGAATTCCTCCTTCTTTGCAAATTGGCTCTCTCCTTCTCCCCAGATGATAAACAGTCCAATTATTCCAAGTGCCTCCTTCCTTTTGCCAAAAAACCACTATAGAAGGCCATTCAGCACAACTAAATGATTGGTTGACATGTTTATTTTGCTATGCCTCTCCTTTATATCATCAATATGTATAGACTTATCTCCTCCCGCAAGCTGATAGACAAAACATGGACTTTAAGCTTGTTGCAAAGATATTGAAACCAAGAGACAAAAAGTGCTTTGGTGAAAATATCTGTTATCTAAACATCGAAGTCTATATGATGCATTATTATATCTTTTGACTTGATGTTATCTCGAATGACATGGAAATCAATAGGTATATGTTTAGTCCAAGAATGAAAAACTGGATTATTTGCTAGAAACAACACATATACATTGTCATAAAATAAGGAAGTAGGTTTAGATACATTAATGCCAAATTCATGAAGAAGAGTGCGTAACCACATAATATCAGTTGCATTAGTAGCAGGAGCTCTATACCAAGCCTCTGTAGCAGAACATGCTATAGTAGACTACTTTTTAATTTCCTATGAAATAAGAGTTTTACTAAGAAAAGAACAATACCAAGTTGTAAATTTCTGGTTTGAGGTTATCTCTTGTCTAATCAGAACTAGAGAAGGATTGAAAAGAAGCCAAGATGCATATATTGGTAAACCGCTCGAGATAGTACCTTTAATATAACTCAACAATCATTCAAGTAGTTGAAAATGGTTGGTATGTGGTTGATGCATGTATTGATACAATTTATTTATAGCATATGTGATGTGTCCCGGTTAAAGTAAGATATTGCAAAGACCACACCAAGTGTCTATAGAAATTAGGTTGCGTATAGATGGGAAATTGATCTGCATCAATAGTAAACTTTGTAAGAAGAGGAGTAAGACCAAATTTACAATCCAACATACATGCTCGACATAGTAACTATTGAGTATATTGGTCTTGATTTAAATTTAAGCCATAGGGTGAGGGTTGAATATGTGTACCCAAAAAATGATGTATAGAACCAAGATTTTTTATATTAAAACGAGTTGATAACTGAGCAAGAATTTCATTAATAACATTATTATTATTACCTAATATAATTATATCATCGACAAACACAAAATGTAAATAAGGGTTGTAGAAATTCAAAAAATTAGGAGGGATTCATCAGCTTTAATAGTTTGAAATTCAAGCGATTATAAATAAGTAATCAAACCATTGACGGATCACTTGTTCAAACCATAGAGTGACACCCTTAGTAACAATAGAAGAAAATCTTGCTGGAAGAGAAGGGAGAAATAGGAAGAAAAAAAAAATTAAGAAACTTCAAGGTATCAAAGCTCTGATACCAAGAAGAAATGCAATATTTGGAGAACAGAGAAAGATGAGCGAATAGAATAGTAAGAAAAAGAGTGTTTCCTTCTTCCTCTATTATGTGAAAATCCTTACATATACTATATACAGTCCCCTACATATAGAGTCTGTTTGGGGCAGCTTATTTGGTACGGTGGCGTTTTGAAAACTCACATGACATGTTTGGGTAAACTGCGTTTTGGCAGCTTATGCGTTTTTAAACCGCTGAAAACAGTGTTTTCACACCGCACCTATCTAGATGCGGTGACAGCTTTTTAGTAGCGGTCTGACTTTTTCAATAAAATAAAAATTTGTAATAGCCACCGCACCTAACTTATTAGCAAATTATTTTTAATCAGATTATATAGAAAATGAGTACATAATAGAATGTGACCACTTGCAAAAATTGTTGTAAAGAAGTGGAAGGATATTATCATATTATGTATCAAATAGAAAGTGGAGAACAATGTATATGACTGCTATGCGCTTTCCTTTATATCAACAATATATATAGACTTATCAGTACAACTGATGCCAGCTGATATCAGATCAAAGAAAAGATAGTACCATTTCTCATACAAAATTAATTGACTGGTTGTGAGTGGCCATGGGGCAAAATGCATAGCTCTTTGTTTTGTTGTGCCAAGTTTTATAATAATCTCCTCTTAACAAAAAAACCAGTCAAACTAATAAATATCAAGTTGTTCATCAGATAAATAAAGAAGATCAACATAAAAATCGACATCAATTTTTTATCGAAATTGATATCAAATCAATCCAACCACTGTATATCAAAGTAAAAAATTCTAATGATGATTTTATCTAAATGTTACCCACATATATCTATTTATTTTCATTATCAATCTCAAACCACCATGAAACATAATAAGAACATCTGTGAGATAAGACTGGACTTCATTCACTTAAAGTTTAGTTGTTTATCAATATTAGTCTACCAGAAAGAAAAAAAAAGATGTCTTGACTTTCTGTCCATAGAATAATTGATTAAGAAAGATTAACTTACAACTTTAAATTGATAATTTATAGCATTGACAAAATGGAGTCTGAGTCCCGGTTTCATTTAATGTCGACTTGAATATATATGCATCAAAACTTAAAGTATAGCTTTTTTTCATCATTCTTTTGCCTATACTTCTTAGTAAAAAAATGCCCTGAGTTGTTGGATTCTTAAAAAGATTTAATTTATAATTGGAAGTGGTATCTAAGTTTTGTGTGTGCATGCTTTTATGAGTACACAAGTTGTTCGCTCGTTTCCAATCTGCATGTTTTTTGTGCATGATATGTGTAAGATTGTGTGAAAATGAGCTCCTAAAATTCCTATTATCAAAGTAAAAGCTGACATTTTGTGCTGTTGGAAGAAGATAAGCTCGCGGAAACCTAATAGAAGTTTTTAGAGCACTATTCCGACGCATATCTCGCGACGTACGACCGGAGGAAGAAGATGAGCTCGCGGATGGTGAAGCGGGTGGGATTGGTTGGCATGCATCGAACAGGATGGAACAGTGCCCTAAGGCATCACCCGGGATGGGGAGGGAGTTTTTCACAAAGTATTTCAATGGTATATCAGTAAATAACAAACTTTAGGTGTTGGATAGCTAAATCCATAAGATTTGTGTTGCGTATGTAAATCCCCCATAAATAAATAACTTCACATTGCAACAACAAATCCATAAATAGATATGAATTTATATAATTGATTAAATTTCTAAAAATTACTGGCATTAAATTTGCGCATTAATACTCAAATAACAAAAAGACAAGGTTTTTGCATTCATATAACCATTTAAGTACGAGGACATCGTTTTCGTCAACCAATTAAAAAGAAAACTGATAAAACATTCACCTTAAATGCAGAACCTTTCACAATTTGCTCATAAACCCTACATCATCACGACAATTGGACTCCTCACCACTCGTTTTGCAGACACCCACGACAAGCTTCCATGCGTTGAGTTCCCCAAATACATTGCCCCAAACACTTTCTCAAATGTCACATAGAAGCTCTTCTTCTCCCCCACCTCACTAAACCCTAAAACAAGCGGCTTCACCTTCACCCTAACACCTTTCGGACTCTGAACTTTCACTCTATACGTCGACTCGGCCTCCCCGACGTTCGTCACCGTTCTTTTTACCCTCACCTTCGTAAGATTTAAAAACACCAAAATGGAAGGATAGTTCAATTCAGCCTCTGCTATTTTCCCCACTTCAGAGCAACTCACATTCCGTCCCGCTATTATGGTCACATCGCTATCTGAATAACCTACTCCGCAAATATATCGTAAGTAATCATCGCCGGAGATGTCGTAGACCAGCCCCGGGTCCCCTGCTTTCGCAGGGTTAACATGCCCTGCGCCCAGCGCGAAGTGGTCCGCCGGCTTCAGCTTCTCGTCCATGATCGGATTACCACTATCATCCGCTACATCAGCCGTTGTCATTATGGCAGATTTTATTGCTGCAGGAGACCAATTCGGATGAGCCTTTTTTAGTAAAGCAACCACGCCTGTGATGTGAGGGGTCGCCATGGATGTCCCTGAGATGATATTAAAATGCCGGCGATTGCCATTGTAGTTTGTATCGTTGGTTATCGGCTCATGCCATGCGGCTAGCACGTTGACGCCAGGGGCAATGATATCCGGCTTAAGAATCCCGGCGCTTGAAATGCTGGGTCCTCTTGATGAGAAAAAAGCCACCTTTGGCGCTGAAGGAGGAGAACCGATCACTGTCCCGTAGAATTCGATGGCGGCGGTGGGGTTGACTTCCGTGGCGGCGTATGAAGTGATCTTAGCTCCGTCTGTGAAGGTGACCAGCGAAGATGGCAATGGTTGGAGATTAAGCACTATCGTTGCGCCCTCAATTTTATTGTTTTTCAAAATGACCGCCGATCCTCCAGCAGCCTTAATCGCATCGACATCGGCAACCAAATCACAAAGAACGATCTTTCCTTTCACGGTTTTGGGCGAGAATTTGTCGCATGATTGGGGCGCAACAAGTGGAAATTTTTGTTGAGATGAGAAATTTTTTGGTTGAAACAGAGCTTCGCCCGCAAACTCCTGCCCGTCCCCAAGCCGCACCACGGATTTGAGAATCCGGTTCATTGTGGAAGCACCTACGGTAAGAAGCCACGGCGCTTCGTTGGAGAGGGAAGACAAATACGGCCCGTCGTTACCTGCAGCGCAGACGAAAGGGATCCCTTTTGGAAAAGAGCGGAAACCGGCAATTGCAATGGGGTCCATGGCGAAAGAAGTTGTGCCTGCTCCTAGTGAAAGAGAGACAACGTCGACACCATCTTGTATGGCAAAATCTAAACCCGCGGTTACATCTTCGCCGCGGCATCCTTCTAGATCGCAGACTTTATAAACTGCAACGTGCGCGCGTGGAGCAATTCCGGAAGCTGTGCCGTTGGCTTGACTGAGAACATTAGCGTTGTCGACAAAGTTTCCACCGGCAGTGCTCGTGGTGTGAGAGCCGTGGCCTTGTAAGTCGGAGGCGTTGTTGCCAACGAAGGTCCGGGCGCCAATAAGTTTTTTGTTGCATGGAGCGGTGAGTGGAAGCTGACATTGTGATTTCCAGCGGGGAGGAGCTGAGGGCATGCCGGCGTCGGAGAAAGAAGGGTGGCCGGATGCTACTCCGGTGTCGATTGTTCCGATGATGATGCCTTCGCCTTGGTTGGATTGGTTCCAGAGGCCGGAGTTCGAGTGGAGTTTGAGAAAGGTAGGGGTTTGGGTGGTCATGAGTTTGTAGTTTGGAGTTGGGTAGGCACCGAGGAAGCCGGGTTTGGTTGACATGGCAGTGACTTGCTCTGCTGTCAGCTGAGCAGAGAAACCAGTGATGGCTTCGCTGTAAGAGTAGAGCAAGCGGGGAGAAGAGGAAGTTGTGGTGGTTGTTGTGGGGAAGAAAGAAAGGTGATAGTTTTGAGGGCTGGTGTAGTTGGGGTTGAGGAGGTTGTATGGGTGGCGGACATGGACAATGTAGTTTTGGAAGGAGGATAAGGGGTCAGAGATGGCATGGACAGAGGAGGAGAGCAGGATGAGAAGGAGAAGGGTGGTGGATGCCATGAGTGGAATCGGGATAGAAAGTGCATGATTAGTGTTTGGTATTTATAGGGTTGTGGTTTGAAATGAGAGCATGTTTCTGTAAGGAGAAGATATTGAAGGGACATAAACTAGGGGGATAGAAGTTTCTTATTCTTGCGAGAATAATTAATAATTGCTGTTAGTCGTACATTTTTTGTCCATGTTCATTGGAAAAACTAGGAATTTATTGATTGAATTTATGACCTGTGCATGCATGGAAAAAATTATATTCATCTATTTTACCTCTATAAATTCCTTGGATTATTTATGAGACTATTGGTTTTCATTTAACATGCAATAAATTTTCAGTGGTTACCAAATAAAGATGTTTTGTGCATGCATCAAAATAATTTCAAGGGATTTTGAAATATGAAGATATTTGTAAGTTATCACTAAAAGCCTCAAAATTTTAAATTTTAAAATGATTATATATAAAAAAATTATGATATTTTAAAAATAATTATATATTCTAAAAATTTATCATGTTTTAAATAATGCAAATTAATCTTAATATTTTTTAACAATTCGAACATTTCGAATAAATCAAACAATTCAAATAATTCGAACAATTCAAACAATTCGAACCATTCATAGAATTCAAACAATTCAAACATTTCGAACAATTCGAACTTATTTCGAACAAATTGAACCGAACATGAACAACAACTTTAATGAATAATTTCAAACACGAGTCTATTTCAAATACAATTAATTTCAAATTAATCGAACACGAATAGACACTCTTCATTCGTGTTCGGTTCGTTTACACCCTTAGCCATTGAAAACACTAGAGGAAAAACATCTTCCAACTGATCGCATTTAGACTTGGAGAATATGACCTAACCAAGGACAATAAAATTATTCACTTTAAGATAGGATAGAGAGTAATATTGTCGATCATAATTTTGCCAAAGCTTGCTCACCATTGCTTCTTTTTTTGATAAACTTGGACAAAGTTTAAGAAAAAACACCAAAAAATAAAATTTCTATCTGCGCACAATCGTCAATAAAACCAACGGCGGTGCGTCGATGTCCATGTGGCACAACAGTCGGATTTTTTTTTTTTCCTTTGTAGACGTGCTTACTATCATTTTTTTTATTTTCCTGTTCGGCGTCGTTCACTATATATATATATATATATATATATATCATTTAATTAATATATATTTGTACGTCCAACAATTAAATTTTATTAAATTTATATAACCAAGACATTCTTTAAAATGATGGTAATAAAAAATTCTTTAAATTAATTAATCATAGTTTATATATGTGAAATGTTATCTAAATTTATATTACCGAATTAATATTAATCATTAATTTAAAATACTTTTTTATTAATACATTAAACTTGTTGAATCTAAAAGTGTTCAGGAAACTCATCCAAGAAATAGAATGTTCTGGAAGTGATGAGAGAGAGAGAGAGAGGGGGGGATAATAAACAATTGTCTTTTATTCATAACATGGACCACTATTTATAGACTTAGGTCTCAACATTTCAAAAGCAAATATTACCCCCTCCTTATTAACTTTTGAGGGGGACTTTTTGGTAATTACAGAGTTATTCACATATAATAAGACCAGCGAATGAATTGATCGATGAAAGTTGTCGATTGTCTGGTAAGTCTTGACTCGATCGATATCTAATCTGAAAGAGAGCCTCCGGTCGATCGTCTTGAGGACTGATCCCCATCCCGCAGAACATCCCTTGGAATGTTCTGTCAATATTTCAGACAGAACGCCTCCCTTGCTAACATCTAGTTCAAAACGATCGTCAACAACTGTGCCCAATTGTTAATGTCATCTTCCTCAACTATTTATCTGCCTCGAGATTCGTGCTGACATATTTTTATATTTATACATTTAGTTTCATAATTCTCTTGCACCTTGAAAGTTACATAGTACATGAGGGTAAAAGAATCTTTTTAACATATATGAAATAATTAAATGATATTATTGGGCAAAAAGAACTTCCCTGGATTTTCGTGTCCGTACCATTATAAATAGGTTTTGGGATACTGTGGGTTTGCATCATTTCCTTTTCTTCTTGCTTCATTAGTCCTCTATCTCTTCTTTTTTGTGTTTGTTGTGATGTCTAGTGAGGGAGTGCCATTAGCGGACAAGAGTGCCCTCCTCAAAGCAATGAGTGACATGCAAGCGCAGACACATAAACCTGTTGTGAAATGAAAACTAGTAGGTGAGGCTTCCGGGGAGATTTAAACAAGAAGCGAATTGTGATGGGGTCACGAGCGAAGGGAAATGATGATCAAATCGGATCTTCGGGTTTTTTAGTAGGTTTATCACAAGAGGGAGCTCCAGAGGAGGTTAGAAAGCATACTGATGATCAACTTTTGGGATGCCCATTGGAGGCATCCCTTTTGCCCAGGGGGGGGGGGGGATTTCCATTCGGATTGCTACAAGGACTCAAACTCCTAATGGGATCGGGAAGCTGCCGGCTCAAGCTGGGATTAAGCTTCAATCACAAAAGGGTGGCTTTTCCTCGATGAGTGGAGAATTGGAGGAGACCGGTGAGGGATTCGTCTCTTACATGACTTCTAAATGTTGTCAAGTTTTGGGTATGTAGTTTGAATCATGCTTTTAGTATTCCTTTTGCAATTGGAGGAACTCTGACAATCGTTTCTACTTCGTAAGACACTGACGCCGACCCTGAAGGTGATGTGGTCTTTGTGAATCAGTTTAGGGAGAGGGGAGTGAATATTAAGGAGCAGGTTGCTTTGGAATATAGGACCATAGAGCAAGGCATCGTGGAGTCGGACAATGTGGCCTAGTGGATTAGGGAGAATCCTCCCTTGGGCTGAGGTAGAAGCATGGGCAGCCAAATTCCTCCCAGTGCGACAGCAGATGATGCAACATCTAGGTGGCATTGCTTATTTGCCAGCTTTCTAGTGCACCACGATTCTGAAATGGAAGGGCACTTTCTTCATCTCATACTAAAACCTTAGTTGTATATCGATGATGGAGATGTTGAGGTCTTAGAGTGAGTCAATCAGATAGAGAAAGAAGTTGTTGCACTTCGTAAGGAATTTACTATTTTTTTAGAGGAGATGGCTCGGCTATGTCAAGAGTTATCAGTCATTAGAGAGAGGGATAGTTAGAATGACCCCTTTAAGCTAATTGGCGAGTTTTTATACGAGCAGTTGCATCAAGGGGGTTTCTCTTGGATGAAGCTAAAAACAACCACAAAGTGAGATTTTCCTTAAGAGGTGTAGTGTGTTGCTCCCTCTTTTTGTTAATAAATGAATAAATAAAATTAAAATTTTATATTTTTAGTAATGATTCCTTCAAGATGAGTATTATGTGGTTCTTGTCACATTTGTCTTGTTGGTGGCATTTTGTTTCTCTGTGCCAATGTAATACTCTCTTGATTCAGGTGCACTTGCACACTGGGGTTTCACAAAAGTATACGTGTTGTATTAATAATATCAAATTTATGAGTCCGGACTATCGATCCCACAGAAAGTGAGCCAGTTAAACTTGATCTTTAATTGGCCTTGTTGAAGCCTCAATTGCATTCAATTTTAACCCAAGTCCAAAAATCCCCAAATTTGCCCTAAATTGACTATTTCTTTAAATTCCACCAAATTGATTGCCCTAACCCCAAAATTGACACCCAATTTATGTTGAAAACTCTTCATGATGTTCCTATAGACCATTTTCAACAATCAATTTGTACTTAGCCCAACCTAGACACAAGTCTAGCCCAACATGCCCAAATTGACCAAAATCCCAAAAATCCTTCAAATTGAACTCAAAATCATTTCAACCCTTCACAAAAAATCTTCATTACAATCATCTACACAATGTTGATCAATTAATTGGGCTCAAAGTCATGGCTAGCCTAATCCAAACCCAACCTTTGGCCATTTAGACCCACATTGAACCCATGCACCAAAATTGACCTAGCCATGTCAAATTGACTAAAGCAAGACTTATACATCCAACTTTTGGTCCTACTAACCAAGCTAGACCCACTTAACCCACTCTAGATGAGCCATGGACCAAAGGTCCCCTAAATTAAGGGATTTGTTTCCTAAATTACTTAAACCAAAGATATCTTTGCCAAAACCTATCACCAGCCCAAATTAATTGTTGTAACAGATTCCTCTGAAGTTTCTCAGCCACCTAAGCACCTCCCCTGCCATTGTCGGTCGGCCTAGTCTCTGGAGCACCTCAAAACTAAAGCCACCACACTTAAATCCTCACCCAATGACCCATCTGAGTTGTCTCGCCCCCATTGGCCAATTGCGCCCTTAGCTCACCACCTCAGCAAGCTTTTGTACCCAAAGTCAGGCCTTGAGCTCCCCTCTCTGGCCATGGCTATAAAATGGCCTCTTCATGGCCAAAGTTAGGGTGCTGAAATTTTCTCAAGGAGACCCTGCACAATTGCTCCCACAGCTTCCTTGAGACCTCCTCAGTGCAACCTAACCACTTCCTTGCCCTAATTTCCCTTGTTGGAGCTCAATTTCAGAGCTCAAATCCTTGCTGGAAACAAGACACTCTCCACCACAACTCCACACTAAACCAAAATCAAATTAAACTTGCCAAAACCTTCACCATAGGGAGAGAAGAAGAAGCCCCATCAAAGCCCCCTCATAGAGAGCCTCTAACCTAGACATTGATCAACACCCAAATTTGTTCTTGACCGAATTTGGGTCTAGACATTTCACCACAGCAAGAGGTTCAATCGCTAGCCTCCTTGGACTTCCACAAACGTGTCGAGCATCTCTGATTGAAGCTTTCCTTCTCAGAGCAAAGGTGTAAACCTCCCCACTGTCCCGAGCTTGTTTTGAATCTACACTTGCATAGATCCAATTTCATGCCATGTTAGCCATATAGATAGCTTCGTCTAGGATAGATGAGTTTTTAGAAACAAACCCGAGTCAATTTAGTTAAGTGTAGCTCATGTTCTTAAGCTTAGAAGGTGGATGGATCTCGGGATGAATCAGACAGGGACGAAGACTCACGGCCGTTGGATGGTGCACGTATCAAATGAACGGGTGAGATGAAGTCGGATAGCGCTTCGGTACATAAAACGCAAGTCGAGTCAGCGTTGAGTCGAAAGGTGGCGTCCAACCAGAGCGTGCCACGCAAGCCTTCGGAGCCCTCGCATGATGTTGTGGCACCATGTGGTTTAAGTAGGAAAATAGGATTTAGTTAATTCAGAAAATACCCCCTAACTTCAAAAATTCATATCTTGGTGTAAAAAAATCAAAAAAATAAAATAAAAATATCCTAGTGCTTAATGAATATAGGAGAACAATGTGGAAATGGTTTGAAGTTTATTTAATGCATATTTTATTTTTAATTAATTGAATAATATTTTAAGTATTTTGATTCTCCATGCATTCAAATATTTTACCTTGGCATGCTATTTGGGTCATTTGTAGCCTCTGTCATGAGGGATCTTCCCTGATTTTTCCAAAGTTAGAGGAGACCCCTATGAGGAGATATGTATTTTTCAAGTTTATGTCTATTATTTGCATAAATTAATTATAGTAATTAGCATGTTTCTTAGAAAAATTCAAGAAAATTTTGGTTGGCTCACTGTGACCAGAGAACCCTAGAAAAATTTGTCATGAGCTAAGACATTAAGAACACACCTAATTTTCACAAAATTCTAAAACACAAAAGAAATTAATTTGGGAAAAATAAACATCTAAATGACTTGATTTTAATTTTTCACTGTAATTTAAAGTTAAGAGGACTCCCCATAAAAAATTCAAAATATTTGGAGTTCATTTGATAACCTAATTTAATTTTCTAAGTTAAAGCCCTCTTTTAACACTTAAAATAATCATAATAATTAAAATATAACTAAAAAATTATAAAATTGGTTTTTGGGAGTTCTCTGTGATCAGAGGAATTTTCTAAAAATAAAATTTTAATCAAAGTAAAATTTTCATTTTTAAGCATATTTTAAATATTTAAATAATAAAAAATTAATAAAATTCACAAGATTAATAAAATTCATGGAAATGTTTTAATTAGTTTCTAAGCCCTTAGGAGCAATTGGAATATTTTTCTTGATTTTCTAAGTGAAGATATTGAATTTTAAAGCTCAAAAATAATTTATAAAAGCTAAAAATGGATTTTCCTTAATTTCTCATTAAAATATGACTAGTAATTCAAAAAAAAATTAGAAAAATGTAAAATTTATTTCTTTGGGTTTCTTGACCTTGGAGAGATTTAATAAAAATATAAGACTTAATTTTCCACTTTTAAATTATTTTATAATTAATTAATACTTCTGAACTTAAAATAATTCTAATAATTCAAATAAAACTTTAAAAATCATGAAATTTGGTCCAAGTGTTTCTCTGGTTTAATTCTACCTTCAGTAAAAATTTCAAGTGATTAGCCATTTTCTTGGTCAAGTTATTGAATTTCCTATGAAAAACCCTACTTTTGCATGTAAATAATTATAGAAATTAAATTAAATCTTTAAAAATCACATTTTCTTCCAAAATTAAATTTTCTCCTCTGATGTGTTAATTGACCCATGAGAGAGGTGGTATGCAAATTAAAAAGTTATTTAAATTAAATTTGATGAATTATGAAGAGATAGAGCCTTAGGGGCAAAAGTGTAATTTTAGAAATTTAGCCTTAATCAACATTTTAACATTTAGGCTTAATTCAATGAAGGAAATGGGCAACCT
>NW_018239352.1:206120-215483 GCF_001263595.1 Phalaenopsis equestris | reverse complement strand
TTGATCTTAATTAACACGTGATCTTAATTAACACGTTCAGATGATTGAAATACAAGGAATTAATTGGTAGAAACCAATCTCATTTTTCTTAATTAAAGGATAAGTTCGCAATTTCGTAAATTATTAAAATTTGAAAGATTATTAAATTAAATAATCCTAGACTTAGGGGTATGATTTTGGATGTTAATAACTCACTAATTTAATACCTCTATTTGGAGTTCAAATGACATTCAAATGTTTTGATAATGAATTATTATCACTTTAAATTCAATTTCTTTCAAAAATTACTAATATATCCACCAAGATCTTAAGGGCTTAGTAGTGACCTAGGCTAAATTAAATTTGGTTAAATGAGGATTAGAAAAGTGAATGTAACTAGAAATTAAACACCTTTAAAACAATACAAGCCCAAGTTGAAACCAAAATTGGCCAAGTGTCTTAATAACATTAACTTGCCTCTTAATAACATTAACTTGCCTTATTAACTTGCCTTTTTAAGGGTCTTTACCCACATAATTCTCAAATTAAATGACAAATGATAATCACCTTACTCTTAGGGATAATTGAAACATCAATTTTCACTGAGCATTAGAGGTATTCACCGAATGAATTATTAAGCAACATAATAAGTTTAAATGAATTCGAGACTTTTCACCAGGCAGTGAGAGGGAAGCATGGATCTGCTTCTATCTCCTGACCTTTTGGATACCTCGGAGGTCAACTAAACTTAGTATGTTTTGCTTAATAAAATCATCATTAATCGAATTAATGAGGGCTCAACAAGATATGATTTAGGATTTGGTAGATCACCAGAACCTTATTTCCATGCTTTACATAAAATGCTTTTAATATATAAATACTCTTGCATGCATTTTGAGTTTCAGTTGAAGATGACAGGAAGACCATCCAAGTACGCTTTTATTGTAATTTATTTTACCTGCATTTCTAGGTTCCCATACTTTACTTTGCAGTACGTTACTGTGCTTACTCACTTGCATGTATGAACAAAAACACAAACTTGCATGTTAAACAACGATGTCACCCTGCATAAAAACCAAAACTGCTAAGATAGCCACAAAATCAAAACCAAAACTAAAACTAAAATCAACCAATATAAAATTCACCGCCACAACATTCAAAATGTAAAACAACTCAAAATTTAATCACAAACATTACAAAACAACAATTGCAACCAAATTAAGACGTCTCCTTCGGATGATTAGGAGTCCCTCGAAGAAGGTAACCTACAGTTTCTAACGGGAATTTACGAGATTTCCCACGGTCTAAATGAAAGTATCGAACTCATTAAGTTGAGTTTAGTAAAATCATTTAGACTAAGCGAATCCGAAAGCAATAGAAAATAGTGGTGTCGGAACGAGGGAACCGTAGGATCCTAATCGGTGTCGCTTTAATTAACTTTAACATACTCCATAATATTTAAAGAATCATAACCATAGGGCCACCTATTTTGACATTATAACCTGACACCTTAGAAAACTTCAACTCGCCACGACGAGGAGCTTGGAGCTAGCATTGTGGGCAACACAGTCATCTTCGATAGTAAAACATGTCTACACCAGCTAAATCATTCCTTAAAATTAAACAACAAACCATAGGATTTCGAGGTTGTTTGCCTAGCGCAACATAAATTCTCAACTCATCTTTAGGTCTTTGTGTAGCTCTGCTATATAATATAAGCCCCAACTCGTTTAGGATTCCGAGGTTATCGTTCGTCGCGACTTAAATTCTCACATCTTCTAGGCTATTTGTGTGATCGTTTCACACAAATGTAAACCCTAAATTAGTAAAATTGGCAGGATGAAACGCTTAAATATTTCTCCTCAAAACTGAAGCCAAACATTAGGATAGACTGGGAAGTCACCGAGGTTCTCCTCCAGATCTATGACATCTCCTAGTTCTTCCTCCTTTGTATTCTATAACAAATATTCCAAATTTTAGTTATTCCAATTTCACATCTCTTTGTCCGATCTCATTGAAAAGTCCTATCGTTTTGAACTCCTTGAAGATAATATTTCCTGATTTTTATCGAGAGTTTTCTTAGGTGACTTCGGTTATCTAAGATGTAATTAACTATAGGGGCTTGCCCTTATATGAAGTTTGTCATAATATAAACCCTATTTAATTCTTTATATTAAATAGGAGAACTTCTCGACAAATAAAACAGTTTCGCAGACAAAACGGTTGTCATATATTTCTTAGTTTGTTTGATCGAGCCTCATCCTCAAGTCTTGTGTTTATCCTTCAGGATAGATATAGGATAGATATAGATATAGGGTTTGAGGTATAGTGCTCCTTCATTTAAACTATGAAAAATATGGGGTCGATTTGATTTCATATTTTTTTAAAATTGTATATATATGTCTTTCCGAAGCGGGCGACGGGGTTTCGATTCCAGTGGTCGACAGCTTCCAGCGGGCAACTACTCCTACACCCAAAAATAGTGCCGACATCAACACAAAATCGTGATCAAGTTTTTGGCGTTATTGCTGGGAAAATAACAGAACTCTTGACTTAGAAATTTTAGTTGAATTGTAAACTTATTTTAGAAAAATTGTAGTGTCGTTTTTCTGAATAAGCGCTTGTTTGTGTGTTAAAAATATTTTTAAATTATATATATATATATATAAGTACGTTTGAGTGTTTTGTTTAATTTTATTTTCTAAACTTTTACTTTTGTAGGTCTAGTAACTTACTATTCTGAGTTAGAATTAACTATCAGAAAAATTTAAGACTTCATAATTTAGATGAAATGACGAACACATCACATAACAACTTAGATAATCAAACAGTTAAAAAGGCACATCATCACATACAAAGACCTCTAAGGGATTATGCAAACCCTGCAGCAGATGAAATCACCTTAGCATGCAAATCCTTATTGTAGCAGCTAACCCATTTGAGCTGAAATCTGCTATAATCAAAATGGTACAGAACGACCAGTTTTGGGAAACTCCATCTGAGGATCCAAACTCATATCTAGCTAGTTTTCAAGAATTATTTGATACATTTAAGTATAATGGCATGTCAAATAATGTTGTTAGACTTAGACTTTTTCTCTTTTTCTTAAAGGTTAAAGCTAAGACGTAGTTGAACTCTTTAGCACCTAGATCTATCAAAACTTGGGGTGATTTAGCGCAGCAATTTCTATCTAAGTATTTTACACCTTCAAAAACTGCTAAGTTTAAAAATGATATTACCTCATTTTCTTAGTATGAATGTGAGTCAATATAACAAAGCTTGGAAGCGATTTAAAAAACTCCTTAGGAAGTTTCCACATCACACTTTGCTAGACTGGTGTATTATTCAAACATTTTAAAATGGTTTAGTAGGATCCCTTAGATCTATCATTGATGCTGCTGCTGGTAGTTCATTGATGTCAAAACCATTTGATGAAATATACTCTTTAATCGAAGATATGACTATGAATAACTTTCAATGGCCTTCTAAAATGGTAAACCCTAAGAAAGTAGCCAGTGTTCATGATACGGATGTGATCTCTATTTTGGCTTCTCAGGTTGTTGCAATATCTAAGAAGTTAGACCAATTCGAAACTTACCTTAAACACCTCATGTGAGTGAGGAAAACTCATCAGGACAAATGATTGTTCTCAATCACCTTCATATAAGAATTTAAATGCAATCAATAATAGACCAAATAACCCATATTCTAACTATTATAACCCAAGTTGGATGAACCACCCTAACTTTGATTGAAATAATAATTTTGGTGATGAAAACCAACAATGGGGAAACAATCAAGAGAACTCATTGAGAAAGTTGAACAATCATGATAAATAATTGTACTATTTCTACTGTTCCAGATATCATTCACATAATAATGTTTACATGAAAATATGTTGTTGTCATGAAGCAATATATGAAATTGGATCAATTCGAGAGAATTAAACACAATATATTCTAGTAATTTTCTCCTCCTACTTGACATTTTGATATATTTTGATCTCTGAAGCTGTTTATAATGAATTTTTGCTACGTGTTGGTGTTAAGAAAAATTTCTTGGTATAAGTATTGTCACCTTATAATCCAATGTAATCTTGCCTTCTCATCGCTACTTTGGATGTTAAAAATCTATCAGAAATTCCACATTTTAGATTGAGTTTTGTTTTTGGGTTCTTGTTTTACCTACAAATTTGTTGTTGTTATAAGGTAAGATATGTTTTCTACCTGCCCATCATTTTGTCATTGATGTTCAACTGTAGCATGATTTCATGTAAAGGTCACAGAAGAGCCTTAGATGAAGGTTGTCATTCTCGCGTGCGATTAGATCGTTATTGCATGAGGTGGAGAGTAAGGTGGTTTTATTTTTTATGACCATTTTCTGTTTTGTGTGAGGAATGTGTAAATAGATGTGATGAAGTAATTACATATAATTTAAAGGAATGGTCTGAGGCTATTATATGAGCCCCGATCATTCCCGATGCGCCTAACAATTAGAGTACCATACCCTCAATCGGGGGCAATCAAACCTCAGACCAAAGGGGACTTACAACTGATAAGCAGATATTTATTCTATAATAATATATATATATATATATATATATATATATATATATATATATATATATTATGAAATAAATTATGTTCATGCAAAGTAGCAGTACGCAGCAGGTCATATTAAAAGAATGCTAGAATCACCTTACTTAAAAAAAAAAAAAATTCAAGCTAAAATGGCGATTTAATCCAGAGTATCATTTGGTGTTCTAAACCACCATTTTAAAAATTTGCTTAAACTCTAATATTTATAATGGATCTTTAGTGGCGGTTTTTTAACTACTCTAAAATTCTTACGGTGAGAACATACACAACATTTATTTTTTAGTTTAAATTGTCATATCATTGGGTGGTTACCAAGGGCTTGTTTGGGGCAGCTTATAAGTATAGGCGGCGTTTTGAAAACGTCGTCTCACCATTTGGAAAACATGTTTTGACAGCTTATCTAAAAATGCGGTTGTGTTTTAACACTAAACGCGGACCACAGGTCGAACCTCACGGGCCACCAGTGGGCCGTGCTTTAAGATAAGCTGCTTTTCTGGATAAGCACAAACTGCCTCAAACACACCCTAAGTCTTTAGCAACTATTTGAAACTATTGCGAATGCCTTTTGTGGGGGAGAGCAAATACAATTCTCATATGTCAGTTCGTAAACCACTATTTAAAATTTAATTGGGCTCTAAATTGCCTGAAATAACTTCATTGAAAAGCTTTTTTTGTGGTTAAATAGATGTAAAGCAACGTCAAATTTTGTGTCGAAAAATTTGAGATGCTAAACCTGATACTAACTAGTTAATTTTCAATAGTGGGACAAATTCAGATTCAACAATATGCTATTTTATATATAATAATAATAACAACAACAACAACCACAATCACAATGCAACAAATTCAAAAATAACAAAAGGCAAGAATATTGTCCTGCATATCACTGCCCATACATTTATTTCAGACATGCAACAAATCACAAAGCATCCAAGACATCAACAATACAAATCCTGAAACAAAAAAAGGCACACTCACAAATACATATATCTATAGTATTAAAGAAGCACTCAAGCTATAAAGCAAGCATGGGACTCGCATTTGCTTATCAATCAGCCAATTCTTGGCTCCTTGCAAACTTTGGCAAGCTCAAAATTTGGGCTGTGAGAAGGAGCCTCAAGGAAGAGCCATACACGATTGCAACATTCATCTTGAGTCGTGCTACCATCGAGACAACTCACATAAAATACTGTGAGATCGTTTCTTTTCGACTCAATTATAGCTTTTGCGGTTTTTCCTTCGAGACCTACCAATTCTGGCCAGCATGGTTCAGGCCCTGCCATCGTTGATGCATTCGTCGTCAAAATTTATATTTAGTTCGAAGGATAAATTTCTAAAATAAATTAGGCTTAAAACTAATACAACAGGAAGTGATATTTTTTTTTTGTACCTAAGTTGTGTATATATGCACAATTTGGTAGACGTGGCATATAATCATCATTTAATAAATATAATTCTTTTAAATTGGAATTTGAACTAAATTAAAAAAATAGAATTTGAATTCTTTCATCTAATTAAATTATTATTTCTAATTACAATTTAAGCTTATTTGAAAAATAGAATTTTTAAAAAGTTCAGTTTTGATGATATTTGACTAATTTTTAATAAAAGATTATTTAAACTTATAATTTTTAAAATTTAAAATATTTTTTAAGATATATTTTATGGAATAAATTTATACTTGAATGTTATTAAAGTATAGTTTAATTAAGATATATTTGAGTATATTTTCATATTAAAATTTTATCGGGCAAGCGGACTCATTATCTAACTAGACGATCAAATTTGGCTCGCTAGCTCATTAACTTAGCTCGCGAGCTATTTATTTGGTTAATCTACATCTGCCTCAATATTTATTTTGGTCTATAAAATTACTTGTGAGCTAATTCAAGTAGCTAATTAGTGGAATTTGATCTAATATCAACTCTATTAGTTTCATTGTTGGACAATTTGCTTAATAAATTTTAATATAAAATATACTCAAATATATCTTATTTAAACTATAATTTAATTACTATCAAATATAAATTTATTCAATAAAATATATCCTTATGAAAAATGGTTTAAATTTCAAAATTAATTTTGTTTTTAGAATTGAGTGATTTAGAATAAACTTACTATTTTTTTTTATTTAAAATTTATTATTAACATTAAAAATTAAATAAAATTATCATTTTGATTGAAATTTAAATAATCTCTTATTAAAAATTAAATATATTTCTCTGAAATTCAACTTTTAAATATATTCTGTTTCTCAAAATGAGCTTAAATACTAATATAAAATATAATTTTTTTTATTAAAAATTATTTTTAAACGTCATATTTTAGAATTATAAAAGCTACTTATTCAATGTCATACGCGGTTCCGTGATAAGATTATGAAAGAGTAAATGACATGTTTTATTTTATTTTATATTTGATTTTAAAATTTTGTATATATATATATATATAATACCAGCTCTATTAGCCTGATAAGTGGAAACAGGCTCCTTGCAAAGAGATTCTAGTTGGACGCCTAACATATGCGATATATGTTAAAACTTATAGTTAAATCTGCCCAAAAATTTAATAAAGAAATATCATGTAACTAACCACCTGCAACTACCATGCAATCCTCTTTACAGGGAAAAAAATATTGCGTCCGGAGTCCGAACGTAGAACTGCTTCAGAACAACAAATGTGATACAGTGGGGCGGAGCTGGAGCTCGTACCTCCACTGTAACGCAATATTTTTTCTTTTACAGCATGGTCCTACTATATCTCTTACTCGACCAAAAAAGAAAATTTCAAATCTCCCCGACTCTATAAAAATTGGTTTAATTGATTATATGTTATTAGATGTATATTACAATATTGTTATGTGGATTCAGTGAATTCGAGATAACCTCTTAATTAAAATTGAAATATTTTTTCAATGTAATTATTCTAAAGTGGCTTTTACGTACATATATATAGCACCCAAAGCTTTCATATTTACCTCTGGCACACAAAAACTTTAATAATTACAAACATCATATAATTATCGCAATTGAATAGTCTAATCCATCTAAAAATAAAATTTTAGGTGTGAGCTAAATAAGATCATAAGAATTGGGTGCTATGCATGTAATTTTCTATATTTTAAAAGTAAAAAAAAAAAACAGAAATGAAAAATTACCAGGAGGGCATGATGATTGGCACCTAAATTCGCCGACTACACCTTCCGAAATACAGAAGATGAGAAGGAGAAATAAGACGCAGCGTCGCAGGAATGGAGTGCTGCTGAAGTCCCTCATCGTTTTCTCATTCGCAGCCCAACGAAAGACGATACAAATAGCCCCAACGATTTTCCCAGGCTTGAACACGCTTTTATTTTTTTTATTTTTTAGTTACAGGACTTAGTCTGATTCGTAAATGCCGGCCTCTTATTAATGCATATATATATATAGATATATCATGAGATATAAATAATGACGCAGTTCTTGACGAAAGGGAAGCCGGCCAAGTAGAGGGAAAGCACATAAGACAAGGATTTCATTCGCATTATGCAATGGTGCTCGACACTCGACAGGAAAGCCCGGTGTCGTTTGACCTATACATAAAAACAAAAAGGCAGCAAATGAGAAAAAAATAAGTTCTTCAACTCAGATAATATTATGTTAGTGTTAAATCTTATCTGGTCTTTTATGAACAAGCCTCAAGAGGTAGAGCCGGATGGAGGAAAGAGGAAGTAGGGAATAATTCACGAATTTACTGTAGGGAGAACGAGGAGAGAAGTCTATCTATTTGTCTTTTTGCCTCTTATTAATGGGGTTGTATTTGTACAATTATAAAAAGAAGGGAAAAAATTTGGAAATCGTTCTTAATACAATTGATGTTTTATATAATTGTATAGATTTTATATCATTTATGTATTACAATATGAATCTTAATATGGCGATAATTGGTTGGTCGGCTTTCTTGAACTCGGTCGGTTGAGGCACCCGGTCGAATGACAATCTCATCTGTCAACCGACTAGCTTATAATCAAAAGCTCTTGATTGTGTCTTAGTCGATTGAGACTACGGGCGCGGTTCGACAATTGAATCTCTCGCAATAATGGGTTGGTCTATCTGATCATGATGTCGCTTGTTGGATGACAGAACTTCTTGATTGTTTGATCGTCATCGGGGTTGTTCGCCTGCTTTGAGACTTGTGCTCACAATTTTGGTGCATACATATTAGATCTCTGAATTTTCCTACTCGATGAAAGCGGCAGCTACGATAAAGATATGGTAATTATTAGTGTTCAATGGTAGAAAACTTAAGAAATTCAATTCACTATGTCTGGAGTGCTTTAAAAATAATCATATGCTAGAAATTACATCTTTTGTCGCTATTTCACCTTGGGTAATTAAGTTGCACCATGGTTGATGGTTTGAGTCGAACCGCCTTAGACCTAAACATTCTAGCGAATGTAGGCTTCAGACCCCTAGCTTCCACAAAGAAGGATTGAGTTAAGAAAGCACAAACCCAGGTTGGTTGCTCAAACCGACTCATCCAGGGATCCGGAAGGGCAGGCGTCAAGAGTCCGTCACTATGAGACAGGTGCCCCTCAGCCCAATCCAGGTGCAGGCTTTGAGGACCAACAAGCCCTGCTTGTTGAACACACCGAGGAGGGTAGAAAGAGGTCGGAGGGAGCAAAGATCGAATCATTCCTCAATAGCTACCACAAGAAGGTGGAGGTGCGTCTTTACGAGGGGGAGAGAAGCCTTTCCACACCGTTCTGTCAATGGATAGGTTTATGGGTACATGATATATATATATA